>NW_010558703.1:0-896 GCF_000687285.1 Phaethon lepturus
CCGACATGTGCGTCTACATCACGGAGGACATGCTGCTGTCACGCAAGTTCAACGGGCACTCGGGTAAGGCGGCCAGTTCCTCAACGCAGGTGACACTTTAGGTGTTTGGCAAGGCGAAATTCGCCCGAGGCGTCCATTTGGGACACCGGGAAAAGCCGTTCGCTCGGTGGGTCAGAGGAGAGATGGAGTAAATTTGGTGAAGCTATAAAAAGAAGGGGTTGCCCAGGAAAGGTGCAAGTTTTACTCGGAGCAGGGCCGGTGCTCCGGGCAGCCGCCCCGTGGCACGGGGCTGTGTCCCCAGGCACACCAGGTGATTTGGAGATACCAGGGGACCAGGGCAGGAGCTGCCCGCGGGCAATGGACATAATTTCGGTGATGTTCTCAATTGCTGGCCCCCGCTCTCGTTTTCGTGACACTCCCTCGCTCGTTCCCATGAGCATGGGTGCTGTTATCACACATGTGAGCCTGACTTCTCCAGAGCTATGCCTGCACCCAGAAAGTCACCCGCATTTCCAGCTCCATGCTGGGTGCTACTGGGAGGTTTCTGGGGTGCCAGGCTCGCTGGGGATGGCTTTGGATGCCGTTTTGGTGTAAATTTGGGATGCTTTGTGGGTAGTGCTGGTTGCAAGTGGAGCTGTTGGGGTGAAGGCACCCCATCGAGCCGACGGCGCCTTTGCCCCAAAGCAAGGGCAAGTCCCCAGGGGCAGCAGGCAGAGATGCCAAGAGAGCTGAGGAGCCTTGAAATAACCTTTGCACCCCCCTCTTCCTCTCTCCTCCGCGCAGGGCTTATCGTGAAAGAGATCAGCTCCTCCACCTCCAGCTCCTCGGAGACGGTGGTGAAGCTGCGAGGGCAGAGCACCGACTCCTTACCCCAGGTACGTGGCTGCTGACACCGG
>NW_010558703.1:1013-1253 GCF_000687285.1 Phaethon lepturus
GGCGCTCCCAGAGGGCCTTCTTGCAGTTGGCCAGCCTCTGCCAGGACACGGCCCAGAGCTACACCTTCGGCTGCGCCCACGGGCTGGAGGAGGACGGGCTCTACTGCAACGGCTGCTTGGCCCAGCAGTGCATCAACATGCAGGAGACCTTCCCCGTCAAAAGAACCAGCAAATACTTCTCGTTGGATCTCACCCACGACGAAGTCCCCGAGTTCGTCGTCTGAACGCCGCGGGGGGCAG
>NW_010558704.1:0-5678 GCF_000687285.1 Phaethon lepturus
GGGGTTAAGACATACGTATATAAGCATAAAATCTCACATAGACAACTGAGATGAAATAATATCTCTAGTAGTAGAGAGGAGAAAAGGGTTAGCATGCTGCGAGGCAGGGGTGGGATTTTGTTTTGGATAGAATATCCTTGCTGGGCACTCCTCTGTCTGTTGGTGAATCTTGGGATGCTACTTGTGTCTGTAGTAAAGAAGTATAGTTAAAGATCTCCAGGATTAACAGGAATATTTTTTCTGACAAGATGGAAAACTCAACTTCTCATTTGGTGAGGCTTCAAGTCTCATGATCATCATATGATAACACTTATCTTGGGGTAGTGCCTGTCCTCTGAGCAGTAGATAAATGCAGGTGTTGCTGATACAGCTAGACTTTTCAGTAGCAGAGCTCTTACCCCTTGGATAAGCTGAGGCTGATTACTTGAGCACTTGCTATGGAAGCATGTAAATCCCCTGGTAGGGTAGGATTAACCTGGGGGGGTCAGGGTGAAGGAATTATTTCTGTCTTCTCTTAACGAAGCTAGTTTGCCTTAAATGGCTATATTTTTGCTTCAGAAGTCTTCTGTAACTTCCATAAACAAGACTGTCCAAAATGGACCAAATCTGAGAGCATGTAGGTTTAGATTTGCCCATTGTATGTTAAGGAATGGCCATAGGTATGCTTAGGGATGGGAACGCCTGTGTAGATAGGCAAAATAGAGATGCAGATTCAGTTAAAGAAAAGTAATTATGAAGCATGTCTTCTAGCTGGCACTGGTAAACTGAAAACATGTCCTGTGTCTGGCAGTTATAATGCTAGTAGGTCTTCAGATCAGTTTCCATTAGGTGATTATAGGACCTTCCAGGAGGTGGGTGAGACAGTAGGTGGCTAATCAATGGAGCAAATCAGATACCAAAGGAAATCTCTTCAGCTGAGAATGGGGACTGTCTGAGGGAGTAATCCACCATGTATGTTTAAAGAATCACTGCAGTCACATCCACTAGAACTGCTCTTGAAGTGTAATTGGGCTTTTGAAACTCCCTGAATGGTCCAAGTCTAAAGCAGAAACTTCTATTAATAGTAACTCACTAGTTTGCACTTGGAGGAGAACCAAGTGATAGAAATAGTAAGGAGTATGTGAGTGTTAAATGATGTCAGGTGAACCATCAAAACAGAGGCTTTACTCCAAGTCATGAAGTTTGTTAGTTTAGGAAGGCTTAGGGTAAAGTTGAGTGAATGCCAGGTGTGCCAAATCTTAGAGGTGGTTCTGCTGAGGGGAATATAACAGGGTCTTTTGTGCTTCTCACTGCAGACAAGAGACTGGGAGAATGATGGGCACTACTCTGATAGTCTTGTGACTTATGATACTTCTAATTTATTGTGCTTTTACTTGAAATGAAGCTCTTGGCTGAGCACAACTGCTGGTACTCAGCCATCAGTTGGAAGGATGGGCCAAATGCCAAAAACCTGGTATCAGTTTCCTCTTGTGAAGGTAGAGATGTTTATCCATTCTAATATGTGCTTTCTGCTGTGTTTCTAAGTATCTCTATACATCTGCAGTACACAACCCATTTTCTCACTGAGAGGAGTATTACTTGTCAAAGTGCCTGCCCTATTATTGGACACTACAGACAGTTATGGATATATTTCTTGCTTATATTACTTCATGAGCAGATATGGAAAGAAGCACTCTAAACAGGTGAATATGATGGATGCAAAGGGTGGCAAAAAGAGCTGTTATGTACTTAGTGTTGAGGGCTGGTGTCTGGACAGGATGTTTAGGATAAAAATGACAGCTTGAGACATGAAGTAAATAAAAGCACATAATATGCTGTAGTTGCTGAGTATTGTTGCCAAACCTACAGATGTTTTATCTCCTATTGATGATTTTGTCTCCTGGTGACCTTTACACTGCTAGGATGTTTGTGTGGCCTGCTGAGTTAACTCAGTTCTTAGTAATGCTTGTGGACTCTACTCAGCAAGGCTAGCAATGTGTGAGCACTTCAGAAGCAAGAAGTTGCTTGGACAATGAAGCAGTAAATTTCACATCCAGAGAAAGCTGGCTTTCTCTGGAAACAGTACTGATAGTACAAATCCTGCTTGCTGGATTTGCTTCTATCAAAAGAAATGATGAAGAACTAGCATGAAGGTACCTTGTAATCTGCAAGGATTTTGGAGGGAAAAACCTTAGTCCTTCTGTGTAGACTAAGGGTTTATTAGTAGAATTGGCACACACACCCCCATCCCTGGAGAATTTTGGAGTAGGAATGCTGAGGTCTTAATGAGTGCCTGCTGTGAAACACAACCAAGAATAAGCCACTATTCCCCTGCCTTAGCATGGACTCTGCAGAAATACAACCTGGGCTTATGTTAGAAGGATGAAATAGAATAAGGTGTAGAAGTACTGTAACTGACAAAATGAACTGACTTGAGGTACCTGGTTTTGAGGCTGTATCTGGATTCAAGGGTCTTGGGGTTATAAAGAAGCTGGATGAAGCATAGTGGCAGGCCTAGTCAATAAACAAGAGGTACCAGTTTCAACAGGATTAGCTTGTTTATATAAGCTGGGCAGCTGAGTACTGAACAAAGCATCTTCCATCTAACTCATGTCAGCCCTGGTTGATGGGGACATAGACCTCTGCTGAAAGGCTATGCCTTGAAAAAGCTGCATCCTCAAAGTGCTTGAGGATGAAGTGTCTCAGCTGAAATGCCCTGCAGACCTTTACTCCCAACTATCTGTGGGGTTTTTAAAGGCCTCTAATAAAGCTTCATAGCTGGTGCATGTCACCTTAAAGCTCAGACCTTACAGGGCTAGCTAAGGACAAACTACTGGCTTTGGAGCTGAATTTCCTGCTGCTCTGTCAGTTCATGTTGCATCCTTAAGCAATAAGGTAAGTGAAATGCTTGATAAGGATTATCTCTTGAAGAGAACAAGTAGGTCAGAGACTGGATAATAGACCTGTACCTTGGCATTCAGGAGGCTTCATGATGACGTCAGCTAAGGACTAGCTCCTCTAGCAAAGTGTACTGAACTCTTAATGCTCATGTCTCAACTGCAAGTCTCCTCCTATGAGAACTTTAATATACCTGCCTTATGGCTAAAACACTTAGGGATGAGACTTCCTTCCTAGGAAGGGACAGGACAAGTTGGAAACACTAAGGATGTAGTGTTAATATTGCAACCTGCCTTTCTACCTTACAGATTGTCTTCTGTGCTCCCTCAAAACAGGTTTTGTGCTTTAAAGGGGGGCACATGGGTCACTGAGTAAGAAACAGTTTTCTAGTAGCTTGAATAGCAGATCTAACTGCAAACAGCTGCTAGCCTGGCTGATGGAAAGTAAACTCCAGAGCAGGATGGAAGGCTGATGCTTGTCCTTGCATGCTTCTGATGGATGGAGGATATCCACATAATCTGATATCAAGACACTCAGAGATAGAAAGTTAAAGGGAGCCTGGTCAAGATTACTTCAGAGTCTGGATTTAGAAGCAATAATGTGAACTTCCTCATGTAAATCACAAACATGTAACTACAATTACCTATAGGGAAACTTACTGTAGAAGAGTAATCTGTGAAACTTGAGTAGCTGTTCAATAGGACAGCTACTGAAGAAGCTGTAGTGGAGCTCAGAAAATTGTAGTTAGATTTTTTTTTTACCTCTGGTATAGATATTTCTGTACCTCCTTCTTAGATTTGCCTCTTCAGTTATTCATTGCCTTTCTTGTAACCAGTGCAGACCTCAGACTGCAGGAAGTGCCTAGACCTTTCTCCTGGGGCAGGGACAGGTGGCAGACCTGCCTGCAAAAGAGAGGTCCAAGTAGAGGACCTCCTGCAGCAGGTGGCTAAGCTGCAGGAGATGGTGAGAAGGCTGTGTAACATCAGGGAGGTTGAGAAGGAGTTGGATAGCTGGTTCCATGTGCAGTGGACCCACATCCTGTGGCCAAACAGCCAAAAGTCTCCCCCACTGGCACACACGGGGGGGTGGGGGCAATAATGCAGAAGAATGGACAGTTGTGATGGCAAGGACCAGTAGGAGGAGGAGACTTCACCTGAAGCTTGAGTTGCCCTTGCAGAACTGCTTCACTCTGCAGACTGAAGAGGAAAGACCCATCACATCAGGAGAGATGCTAGAGTAAGGCAGCCTGATCTGCTTCCTGTATAACAACCAGTGAAACTAAGAATGTGATGGGTGATAGTAGTAGGTGACTCCTAAAAGGTACAGAGGCATCTATTTGCTGACCTAATGCACTCTCTAGAGAGGTGTGCTGCTTACCAGGGGCTCATATCAGGGATATCGCTGAGAGACTACCAAGCCTTGTACAGTCCACTGACTATTATCTGCTGCTGTTTCATGTGGGCACCAGTGATACAGCCAGGAGCAGTCTGAGGAATATCAAGAAGGATTATGGAGCCCTGGGAGTGGCAGTAAGGGACTCTGGAGTACAAGTATTTTTCATGAATCTTCCTGGTCAAAGGGAAGGGGTTTGAAAGGGCCAGTTGAATCTGGTGAATCAACAAGTGGTTACAGGACTGGTGCCACAGCCAAGGGTCTGGCTACTTAGACCATGGGACTTGCTTTGAGAAACCTGGTCTACTGGGGGCTGATGGAGCCCATCTGTCAGAAGGGGAAGACCTCCTTTGGTAATAGGCTTGCCAAGCTGGGCAAGAAGATTTTAATCTAAAGTTGCTGGGGGAAGGGAACCTCAATCCATCCCACTCCTACCAGTTTGTTGCCAGTGCCAGCAATAGATGCCTGGAGAAGGATCACAGGTCAGCAGGAGAGCACCTGAAGGGCAGCACAAAGGAATTCTGGTTAGTGAGCTTCACTGGGGGCCTAACTTAAATGCCTCTATGCAAATGCACATGGCATGGGGAATAAACAAGAGGAGTTAGTTTTTAATGTCAGGAGAGCAGACTCTGTCCCCTTCAGGGATCTGCTTGTAGAGTACCATGGGATAAAGCCCTGGAGGGAAGAGGGGCCCAAGAAAGCTGGTTAATATTCAGGGATCACCTCCTCCAAGCTCAAGAGCAATGCATCCCAACAAAGAGGAAGTCAGGCAAAAACACCAGGAGGTCTGCATGGATGAACAAGGAGCTCTTGGACAAACTCAAACACAAAAAGGAAGCCTAAGGAGCATGGAAGCAAGGACAGGTAGCCTGGGAGGAATACAGAGAAATTTTCCAAGCAGCCAGGGATCAGGTTAGGAAAGCTAAAGCCCTGATAGAATTAAAGCTGGCCAGGGATGTCAAGGGCAAGAAAAGTTTCTATAGGTACATCAGTGATACAAAGGAAGACTAGGGAAAATGCGGGCCCTCTCTAGAAGGAAACGGGAAACCTGGTTACCTGGGATATGGAGAAGGCTGAGGTACTCAATGACTTTTTTGCCTCAGTCTTCATTGGCAAGTGCTCCAGCCACACTGCCCAAGTCACAGAAGGCAAAGGTGGGGACTGGGAGAATGGGGAACAGCCCACTGTAGGACAAGATTGTGTTTGAGATAATCTAAGGAACCTGAAGGTGCACAAGTCACAGAATCATTAAGATTGGAAAAGACCTTTAAGATCATCAAGTCCAACCGTTAACCCAACATCACCATGCCTATTAAACCATATCCTGAAGTGCCATGTCTACACACTTTTTGAACACCTCCAGTGATGGCGACTCCACCACCTCCCTGGGCAGCCTGTTCCAATGTTTG
>NW_010558704.1:5803-6028 GCF_000687285.1 Phaethon lepturus
CCCTCACCACAACCCCCTTTCAGGGAGTTGTAGAGAGCGATGAGGTCTCCCCTCAGCCTCCTCTTCTCCAGACTGAACAACCCTAGTCCCCTCAGCCACTCCTCATAAGACTTGTTCTCCAGATCCCTCCACCAGCTTCATTGCCCTTCTCTGGACACGCTCCAGCAACTCAGTACCTTCTTGTAGTGAGGGGACCAAGTCCATGGGACCTGATGAGATGCATCT
>NW_010558705.1:0-273 GCF_000687285.1 Phaethon lepturus
GGGCCACCCACAAGGTGCCCCCTCGGGGCTGTGGGGTCCCTCCGTCAGGGTGCCCTGGGTGCCAGACCTGTGGAGCCGGCGGGGCTGAGCTGAGGTGGGTGCATGTGCTGTTCAGGGCAGCTTTTGTCTCTAGTGAGAGTCTGGGGTCAAAGCCGCCGAGCTGCTGGCTCAGGGGGCAGGGACAGAGCCGGGTGACCCCGCTGGTGCCCACCCGGATGCCTTCCTCCCCCCAGAGCTGCATGCACCTCCGAGGCAATCGCAGCATGAGAACAC
>NW_010558705.1:593-847 GCF_000687285.1 Phaethon lepturus
CGCCCCCCCGCCACCGGCTCTGCTCCTCTGTCGGACACCGGCTGCTGGCACAGAAATTTAAGGCGGCAAACGCTGCAAGGGAAACCTTTTCCTGCTCCCACCCGGTGCAGTGCAACGCTCGTCTGAGAGTGGTGAGACAGATCCGCCGGCGTTTACTGGGTCCCCTGGGGTGGCTTTTCTTCCCCAGCCTGGTCTCCAGCACTGAGTTTCCAGCTGCTGGAAAATTCCTGGAGGTCTCTGGGAGCTGAAAGTCT
>NW_010558706.1:0-1277 GCF_000687285.1 Phaethon lepturus
CTCAGCCCCGGTCGGAGCGAGGGGGCCGGTGGTGCCCTGGGTGGGGATGGTGCTGCCGCTCCGCTCGAGCATCCTGCGGGGCAGCCGTGGTCCAGCTGCCGCCCGCCCCGGCGACATCAAACGCTTTGAAAAGCAGAGCGGGCGGTGCTGGAGGGCGGGATCCCGTCGGGGGAAACTGAGGCACGCAGGGGTAAGGGCAGGCATCTGTTTCAGGGCGATGCTCATGGTGCTGGGGGTCCCAGCCTGCTCCCATCTCCTGCCCTGTGATTTTGGAGGGATGCATCAACCTGGGGGGTGACGGTCCTGGTTTCTGGGGGGGTCCTGGGCTTTTGGATGGGTAAAGTGAGGGTGATTGCCCACCCCAAGAGTGGTGAAGGTAACTGCAGCCCCTGACTCAGGTGTCCCTGAGAAGCAGCGAGTTCCCAAATTTGCCCCGTGCCCCCCACCAGGGACGCTGAATCACCCATGCGGGGCAGCCGTGGGCAGCTTTAATGACCAAGTTTATTAGCAGCGGCCACGTTTCGCCATCCAAACCCATCCCTTCGCAGTGGGAGCTGAAACCCACTTGCGTTGCAGGACCGAGGAGGACGCAAAAGCCCTCGGCTGGGAAAACTTTTCTTTAAAAGAAACCCAAATGTCAGCTCTAAATTGGGTGTTACACGCTCCTGCTCCGTCTCTTCATTACTGTATCGTAAAATTACATTAGCCGGGAACGATCTGCATTCAAATGACTCTGTGTCTGGAATGATAACGCGGGAATATGAGATTAAAATGTAATTATGCTCTTTAAAGTCAAGGAAGGTTAATAAAATGTTTTTCCAAGTTGCAGAGGCTCCACAGCCGCAACACAGAATCACTTATGGGAATCAAGGGGAGGATGAGGTGGGAAGGAGGAGGCAGGGGAGGCAAAATATGGGTAGAAAACAGAAAAAGGGGGCTTGGGGGATGAAAATATTGGGGTCACCTGGGGTGAGTCGTGGGGGGAAGTGATCTCAGCATGATGGGGATTCACGGGCAGAGTCAGCCGGGAGCATCTTGCTGGGCCGTGATGCTCACTGGTACCCGGCCGGCACCCGGCCGCGGCCCCGGGGTGATGCTGGAGCCCCCAACCCGCACCCAGCTCCTGCTTGATGCCTTGGGGCTACTCGAAGCCGTGCCCCAAATCCCCCAACATCACCCCCGGGGTCCCCTCTCTGCGCCCCCGACGCCGGATTTGCTCTGCCACGTCCCTGCTCTCCCCCAGGCTCTTCCCCGGGGCCCCAGAGGAGCCCCCTTCG
>NW_010558706.1:1550-5344 GCF_000687285.1 Phaethon lepturus
CCTTCCCAACCGCTTTTCACTTCGGGGAATAACCGGGATGGTGGGAAACGGGGCGTCCGGCGACTGCCGTGCTGCTTCGCAGGCAGGACACCCTCCGGCTACCCCCGCGGCTCTAAAGCGTCGTTGATGCACAGAAGTGATGATCGTCTTCCAGCCCTTGAGTGAGCACAGCCTCGCACACGGTCAGGGCAAACCGCAAGTCTATTCCACCCCCATCCTTCATTAATGGCGAGAGCTTTGTTAGCTTTGGAGCCTCCACCGAGGTTTTTAAGAGCCCCTCCGGAGGCAGGAGAGAGGACGGAGGTCGCGGTGCTCCGCCGCAGCCCGTGCTGCCCGACGCAGAGGTCAGAGCGACACAGTTTAATCAGAATAAATTCGAGGATGTTGGGTACCGGGTGGAAAACTGGATTTTCATCAATTTGTGCCTTTTTCTGCCTTTGCTGGAGGGGGATGCGGCTCACATCAGAGAAGGAGCAACTTCCTTTGAACACGTGAAGGCACGTTGGCGGTAGGAAGCAGGTCAGGCTGGCAAAGGAGCGCTCCCATCTCCCGCCCGGGTGAGCTAATGCTCCTCAAATGGGCCTGTCTTCGCCGCATTTAGCAGCGACCGCTTCTCCCCCAGCCTGTCACCAGCCTTTCAGCCGGGTCGCCGCGAACCCGCGGCTGACGGGGGGTTAATGGCTGGGGGGGGGGGGGGGGGGGGGCTGGAGGCTGATGGGGAGGGGGGATCCTGCACCTCCTGGCTGAGCACAGCACCTTCGTTTCCTTTTTCGTGGCTGAAGATGCTCCTCTGCGTCCACGACATGATGGAAAAAAGCTTTGATGCTCATTTAAAGAAGGAAGAGCAGTCAACGTCAAGATTTGCCGGTGCGCTGCCTTTATCGCTCGCCCGTCCAAATCCATCCCGCTGGGACGCAGGCGTCACGCCGGGAGGTCACTGACCACCAAGGGATGGATCTGTCCTCTTAAAAGCGCTGGAAGGAAAGCGTTGGAGGAAATTGCTCAGGCCTTCGATCACAGGCTGTTCCCCACCTCCCCAAGAGGAGACGGGCTCAGTGCCGGGAAATCAATTTGCAGGTGGCATCGGCCCATTCTGCGTGGGAGCTTAAGGGGAATTGCTGCGGGTCCTGGCAGAAAACCCCACAGAAAGCCCTGGCTACATGTCGCCCACCACCAAGCCCATCTTCTTGGGGTGCAGAGAGGGTCTCTGCTGCCCACAGAGGTTTCGGTGCCCGGCTCCTTTGCAAGGGGAGCCAACCAGGAGGACTTGCACCCAGCTGGGGGTACGTGGTCCCTCCCTAAGCAGTGAGAGGTGGGCGCAGAGGGGACGTCGTCCCTTCTCCCTCCCTGTATCAGCAAGAGGGGACGTGGGGGTTGAAACTTTTTGCCAAAGGGTCCCACAGGGTTAAGGAGGAAGAGCAATTGGGGGGATGAAGGCTCTGAGACACCTGATGTAACGTGGGGACGAGCTCTCCTCTGAGCACCTGACCTCCTGCACCCCATCCCTTCCGACCTCTGCTCCGTCAGGCTCCGTGCTCGCTCCCTGGAGAAGGACGGACCCTCGAGAGCCAGCTCGCCTTCACCCCCAGCGAGGTGGCTCCCGGCCCCAGCCGCTGTGCCCCGGCCGGGTATCGCAAGTGACTTTTGGGCAGGATTGACGCTTGGCTGAACCGGCAGCTTTGGGCTTCGTCGGAGGCGACCGGGCTTCGTTAGCGCCAGGGACGAACGAGATGGCTGTGCAGACGGGGAGCTCCTGCGGCAGCGATCGCTCCCCAGAGATGTGGGGCGGAGGAGGTGTGAGAGCTGAATCACGCCGGGATGGTTCACTGCAAACACAACACCACTACAGCATTAAGAGGATTTTTGCTGCCTCTGAATCGTGGGAGTTTTAGGATTTTTTGGGCCTATTTTCTAAACATTTATTATTTAAAGATGGGGGCCTTCCCTATTTTTGTTACAAATGGAGATGGATTATGAAGTCCATTACGAACATTACGGGTCGCTCCGCAAGTAGGTGCCTTTTAAGAGAATAAAGGTATGAGATGAAAAGGTGAGTTGAGTCAGCTGGAGGCTCGTTACCCCGGAGAATCTGGCGTGGAACATCAGTGAGGAATGTCTGCTCCGCAGAGAGAAATTACCAATTAAGTGGCAACAGCAGGGGGTTATGCAGGTGACAAAACCCTCTGCTGTCACCTCGCCCTCAACACATCCAGGACGGAACGTGGCCCAGTGATCTTCCTTCAGGCTTTTTTTCAAACAGCTCTTTGAAGACCAGACCTCCACGGGCTTAGGTATCCACGTCTCAACCCTGTGCTGATCCACGCAGCTACTGTGACAAGCCCCCAAAAGCCACAGGTCTGCAGATCCTTTTATGTTGACTGACTTAGCTTCTTCCAGCCCATTTATTCAGTAGTCTGCAAAGAGATTCACGCCACGAAATCATTTAAGACGCACAATGAGACCAATTACGAGTCAGGGAACCTGATTTTAACCATAATTTTATTAAGGCTTAAATGTCTATCAGCCAGACGGGAGCCGGTCCAGTCACACGACATAAACCGAGAGTGACGTTTGGTGTAATGCGATGGCTTTTCTACAGGAGTTCGTACGAGCAGGACGAGATCGCTGCCGGTTACTCACGCATCAACTACGGCCTCTTTTCGTGGCTCGCTGGACTCCAGGATGAACGACGTGCTCCTGCAGCGCAGCGAGGGCACTGCCGGCAGGAGGGGAGTGAGGCGGGGAAGGGGAGAAGTCAGGTAGCTTGCGTGGTGTCAATCACGAGGACTCTGCCGGGTCCACGACCGAATGGCTGCTCGTCAAATATGTAAATGGTTTTAACTCACAGGGAAGCTAAACTCATGGTCCAAAAGGCACCTATGCTAAACCACTGAGCCACTGGGATGGTGGTAAGAGGGCGGGTGCGACAGGTGGACATCAGTTCTGTATAAATACATATTCCTTGTTAAAGAAGCTATGGCTTTTATTATCCTCAGATCGCTTTGCTCTGGCGCGATGCTCTAACCCCCCACCCCCCACTACTCTGTAAGCACAAGAAGACCAAGTCTTCTCCGCCATTACGGGTGCTCCTCTGGCAAGCTCTCCGAAAGCCTTCGTCCTCCTACGGATCAATACGGACACAGGGAACAGCAGCGGCTCCGTGTTCGCGTCCTCCCGGCGGGCTCCGGCAGCCGAGGGCTCAGAAGTGAACCCTCCGGACGTCGTGCGTGGCAGCCGACCTTTTACAACTCCCGCACAGTATCGAGGAGAGAGACTTCTGCTTCTCGGCCAAGCACGGGCGACACATGAGGTGGCCACAGGGAAGCTGGTAAACGGGCTCCATTTTGAAGTAAGAGGAGAAGGTTTTGCTGCAGGAAGCGCATCCTTGGGTCTGGCTGCTCCTGCCGTGCTCTGCAAAGGCGACGGGAGAAGCGGCTCAGTCACGGGGGAGTGACAAATCCACACCGTGCCACCCCTTAGGTGCCCAATCTTGCCTACAAGCCGGGCACCCCGCTTTCTGTGGGCACACAGCACAGCTTATGGCTCAGGGCCGTGGCCCGTTTCCTCTATCACTACCGTAAGGAAAGGTCTAGCTTCTGGAGCAGGTTGTGCTCAGAAGGGGCTGGGTCACATCAGCATTTGCACCATCAGGCTTTTAATTGAGGACAGATGACTGTAAAAGGGCTTTTCACTTTTACTGAGACTAAATCAGCCTCCTTTCCACATTTCCAACGAATTAAAAACACCGATTCCCAAGTGAAAGGCTTTAGGTATCAATGCTTTTTGGCATTCCT
>NW_010558706.1:5375-23102 GCF_000687285.1 Phaethon lepturus
ACATGCCGCCTTACCAAGGGCTACTCAGTCAGCTCTTAAACAGCAGCAATTTTGAAGGGGACAGGAAAAAGCTTAATAGCTTAATGTCACTGCAAAACAGCAAAAGCTATTCAGAGAGAGAGACAGCCACTGGGAGCTGCACAGCCCCATCCCTTTCTCCGGGTCACCTGGTCCCTCTGATCCCTCTTCTCTGCCACAAGCAGGCAGATCCTTGCTCAAGGGAAGACAAGGAGCAAGCCAGCAGTT
Organism: Phaethon lepturus; assembly: GCF_000687285.1. Lineage (NCBI taxonomy): Eukaryota > Metazoa > Chordata > Aves > Phaethontiformes > Phaethontidae > Phaethon > Phaethon lepturus. The sequence continues at coordinate 5,622 of NW_010558706.1, forward strand.
GGGGCATCGGCTTGCGGAGGGACAGGTGAAGGTTCAATGCTTCCCTGCATCCCAAAGAAATAATTTTGGGTATGCATACACAGCTGGATTAGCATCTCTAACTAGCAGGTGCAATGAAAACTGTGAGGACTCAACAGACTCATTCCCCAACCACGCGGCAACTCCCCAGCTTGCTCTGTGCAGCTAACGGGCAATGTTTAAACCACTCGGCCCAGATCGCAGAGCTCTGGGAACAGCCAAAGCCTCGATGCGGGGCTAGCTCTCCCTCTGAACTAACCTCGCACAGGCTGGGCTGAGCACTGCAGCCCAGCGCAGCGCATCCAGGATCGTCCTTGGGCAGCACGGGCAAGCGACAGCCAACAACCCGGGCGAACCGCAGGACTCATGCTGAAGCCTGCTCTGACTGCGGACATGGACAACCTACCACACTTTCTGGGGGTCAACAAGGTCTAACCTCCTCACTGGGAGAACAAACCATTAAAACTGCTGAGAAACAAAAGCAGTACTTAGGGATTGTTAAGTAACGCTTGCTGGGAGACAACGTAATATTTTTATATTGAATACATAGTATTTTGGGGTCTGAAGAGGCATAGAAAGACGCTAAGCAGCAGCAGAACCCTCCCTGTTAACCCGGTCCCAGGTCTGGTCTCCTCTCTTGCTCCCGAAGGTGAACCTGTTGCTTACCGAGGACGGTGCCTGCACTCCACGAACTGCTGCAGCCTCCCTCGCTCTGCGCCTGCTGCTGGCTTTTCATCAGCTTGGCCGTAAAGGAGGGCATTGAGCTGAGCGCCGAGTTCAAGGCAGTGTCCAAACTCTCCGACAGTTTTTGTTCATGAGAGACCAGATCTGCAAAGAGAAGCACAAGCTCGAGAAGTGGATGCTGGGAAAAAGCAAGCTGTCAATGTGTGACAGAAATGCTGCTTTGCCTCTGAACCTTTGGGACAACACTCGGGATTTTAGGAGCTCTGCCACCTGCTTTCTTGAGAGGCCTCTTTTCCCCACCACGGTGCCAGGACGGGGATGTAGTGCCTCATCTCCCTTGGGTCCTAAAGATGAGAAGTCCTACGGATTACTGTCAGACATTCATGACATGCCACGTCAGTGAACATTCATGGTGCTGGCTTATAGCTGCAGGTCTGAACAAGGCCAAAATGCCAAATGATCCAGAAACCCATTTCCCTCTGAAACCCAGGCAGCTCCCTCAGCCTGCTCCCAGCCCAGTGCTCTCAGGCTTGCTTCGTGCAGCCAGCTGGGAATATTTAAGCCACTAACAAAATCTGAGGGACTCTTCCCCCCCGGCTCTGTCCCGGTTCTGAGGGAAGGGATAAAGCCAAAGGTACAGTGTTGGACCCTTCCCTGCAGTGTATAGCAGTGTTTTGTCCTGTGCAGTACTGAAGGTGTTAATTAAGACTGTGCATCAAGAGAATGGTGTCTGCATCACTAATTCTGTTAAATGCATCTCCCAAAGGAAGATCTTTGAATTAGTGCTGCACATTTGCTACAGCAATCAAGGCTGATGAAATACTGAAGCACGAGCTCCCTGGGCTGAGCACTGTGCTTTTATTTATGTACGGGCACGGCTCCCCCGGGAGCTCCAGGACCCCCCGGCGCAGCCCCTGCTCCTGCGAGACCGGGGCACATCCCCAGCGGGAGCTGTTACACGCCTCTGCAACACAAATAACTCATGATTCCTCCTAAAACGTGGAATGAGCTCTAGGCTGAGAGATCAGAGCAGAAATGTGCATTTCTGACATCTTCCTACTCTTCCCGATACCACCAAACATGAATTATTTTCAACCAAGTCTTTAAAGAATTTGTTTAAAATCAAAGGACCACCTACGCTTCTTCCTCAAAACATTTTTGGGCCATTTTGTGAGAAAGCCGATGGGAGAGACAGGTACCAGCAGGCAATCAAAAGCTCTGGGCCATATTTTCATGTGTTACAGACCACTGGTTTTGAGAAAACACATGAAAACTCAATGTTTTGAGTTTTTGAATGTTTCTTACCTGCCTAGAAAGACAGCCCTTACATGACCAGAAGACACCCGTGCACCACGTATTTATACCCTCCTACTCAGACCAGCCCGCTTGCAACAGACGGCCTCACAGACACTGCTGCTCTCTTCAAGCTCATCTAAAGAGGAGATTGCTAAAGACGTCTCTCTCCTTCCTGCCAGCTTAAGTTCCTTAAGTTCCTTAAGACCTTCCTGCTCCAGTGGGATTGTTACCTAAGGCAGCAAGTCAGTTTAACGACAGAAAACATAAGCGTTGCTGTATGAAATACAGTTATATCCACGTAACAAATGCACTGAGAGCAACTCCAATACGTTTCAGGAATCCCTGTGCCAACACGGAAGAAAGCAAACGTGGCAAAATAGATGTGGATTCGGGCGAAAGATCTAAGAGGAGAAAGTCAAGAGGAGCAATTGCCTGTGAGCCAAACTCTTCACCGCGGACTGGAAGCTGAAGGTACTAGTCATCAGAGAACAAACCACAAAGAGCAAACAGATTTTGGGGAGACAAGCGTGAAACTCCTTGGTATTTAAAGCATAGATCACCTTTGCTTTCTAAAGACTGTCACCTCCTCACCAGTCCAGCCGGCCCCAGCACTTGAATGCTGCTGGACCTACAAAGAGTATCACACACTCCCGTGCCCAGCGCTCGGTGGATCCAAGGGTCTGACCGCGCTGCCACAACGCTGCCTGGTGAGAAGCTGTGGCATGGCAGGGGACCGAGGTGGGTGAAAGCACTCAGCTTTTCAGGGAATTATCTCAGGGCTGCAGGTCTGGACTGTTTTTCTGCCTCCTGGAGCTTATGCCCAGCAGTGCCACTACCAGATCACTGAGAAAAACAAGGATAAAAGGAAACCAGTGCCCATTTCCTTCCCTTTTAAACACAAGTCACATCCCTTTCTAATGTCTCTACCTGTTTTTTTTGCTTTAACTCGCTGCAAACTTTAGGCAAGTCTCTCCCAGTCTGTGCTGTCATCTGCTCTCCCCTCCTCCCTGCTCCAAAGGCAGCACTGCCTGCCATTCTCCCGCTGCCGTTCGTTCCAAGCCCTGCCGCACCAAGATTAGCATGGACTGCAGGTCGTGCAGCGACACACTCCCCAAGCTCAGCCTCTGCCACAGCAAGAGCAGCCCCGTGAGAAGGTAAGGAGCCAGCCTGTCCCAGGGACACAATCTGTGCAGCAACGCTGAGTGTGCAGGGAACCGGCTGCGCCAAGAGCCCAAGCTGGCAGTGCCTGGCTAGGGAAATCCAGGAGCAGGATTAGTGCCCCATTCCCGCTTTCCTCCCCACCTCACTCCTCATGAGAAGATCTACACCAGCCAGGACTCCCTGTGCCATCACCACTGCACCACCAGCCGTTTCTTTTCCTGCTGTTGCATATTTTCCTGCTTCTGAAAGAATATATTGGATGTCTGGGGTAATAAATTGCCCATGATACAGAAACTTCAAACCAGCACACTGTGAGAAAGGTGTTGTCTCCTCAGGGACAGTGGCTTGAAAGCAAGGAGGAGAAAGGAAACACAAACTAAAAGGGAACCACGGCGACCTGAGCAAAGAAAAGGGCTGTGAAACAGGCTGCACAGGTAATGAGAACAACGAGCCTAGAGATGAGAAAAAGTGAAACAGAATGGAAGCAAACACCATCCGGGGATGACAGGTTGTGCTGACGAGAGGGAAGGTGAATGAGACGATGACCTGACTTCCACAACATCTATCAACAGCAAAATACAACGGCCTTAAAGCTTTCTAGAAGCAGGATGGGAATCTGTACTGGAGGCTCCTGACTTGAAAACCTGGCCCCGGGCTGTCAAGACACTCAAGGAACACAAGTGACTTAGGGAGCCACGATACCTGTCGAACAGTCCATTTGGATCAAATGTGAGTCACTGTCAGTTTTCATTTTTTTAGCACTGTTCTCTGAGGTAGACGTGACAAGAAAGTTTGTAGAAGAAAAATAGGGTGGCTGCACGGAGCTCTGATCCATACAGTCCATTTTCCTTTTCAGAGAAGAAATTGTTATGGAAGAAGGTACAAGCATTTCCGAGGCGTGAGCCCTCCCGAGCAGGTTGGTGCCAGGGATGCTGTGCTGTAAGAGGAAGTGGTCTATCCTGGCCTTGAGGGTCGGGTGAGGTAGGGGCTGCGAGTGCTGGCTGAAGGCCACCCCAGTGAAAGGATCGCTGGGTACCCTGCCCCAAGACGCCTCACTCCGGTTGCATTTTTCCAGGGTAGTCTGGTCGATCACCTTCCCGGAGGGCAGGAGCATGGGGAAGGTCATGATCTCCAGAGTGATGGGGTCCAGGAATTCTTCGGGGATGTCTTGGACGATGTCCACGAGCTTGCGGAGGGTCTGCTGCTCGCTGTCATTGGCGCTGAAGGGCACGCAGTCGCTCTCCATTGGTGTCCAGAGCTCTGGCTTGAGGCTGCTGACCTCCTGGGCAAAGAACTGGGAGGCCACCTGAAAGACACCCTCAATCACCTCCTGTGGGCACGATTTGGCAGGTTGTCCCCACACCTCCAGCCTCTTAATGCAAGGCAGGCCGCCTCCGGCTACGTGGGTGATGCAGATTTTTAAGTGCGACACGTTGCTCAGCGAGGCGGGCCCTTTGTTCCAGAGGTCTTGAGATACGGAGCCAGGGTAGGAGAAGACATTTTCCATCTGATGGAAGGGAGGCCTCGGCTTGAAGCCTCTGTGGCCGAATGTCACTTTGCTTTGATTTTTTAAGACTGCTTTTCCCACCAGTGTGAAAGTGTCTTTGTCTGACACAGGCTGACCGGTCAGACCTGAGAACTGACCCTCAGGGCTCTGCCAAGAGGTTTTATTGCATGAGGTAGAGGTGTAAACTTCAAGCCCGGAGAAGGTTTGGTACCCCCCGGATGAGATGTCGATATTAATCCTACAGATCTCAATGTTGAAGGGAAAAGAGATTGTGACGTGGACCGGAGGTTTGATAAAGTATTCGCTGCGGAAACCACGATTTCTCCTGGCAAGGTCTTCGGAGATCAGATTCTCCACTTCGTAACCATCAGCAGAAATCTGCGTTTCAAGAGAAAACTGGATTTAATTTGAAGCAAGAAAAGGAAAGGAAACTAGTTTCACAAGCACTTATGTAGATTCTCAAGATGACATCAACTAGGAACCAAGGCTGTGGTTTCACGTGCAGCTGAGACAACACAGGAGGTCCTTGATGTTAGGGCTGAGTAGACCCACCCCCACCCTCCTCCAGCCACGTGGTCCTATTCACTCTTCTCTGCACCCTCTGTTACCTGCCCAGCCATTTGCAAAGCTGGTTTAACTGCTAAAAGAGCGGGAAATTATGGACAGTTTGCGGCTTTGGCTGGGTCGGGAAACTAAATCAAGTGGGAGAGTGTGGCTGGGAGCAGAGCACGTGTGCGTGGGGGAGATGGGAGTCTCCTCTCTTTCAACAGCGGTGAAACTTTATGTCAGCCTGCCCTGCCACGTGGAAATGTACTCCGAATCACCCAGCTACAGCCTAAAAAGTTTGCAGCACTTGCTAAATGAACAAATAACAGCAAAGAATATCTATTTATTCCACCTGCTTAATATGGTCACTCTACACCCTCCTGATCACAACAATCACACCAAACCTCAGTAGCACGGCTGGGTTTCTCAACACACTACCCGGAGGGATAGTCACACTTGGTACTGCTGTTTTTACAGCACAATAATTACAAATCCAAGGCTAGGAGTTGGTGGGGAGACTTACCATTAAAAAAAGGGCCCTGAATTAAAAACCAATTAGTATCTAAGGGATTCTAATGATGCTGAGTGAAAATGTAACTTCAGCAAACCTTGTCAGGAGCTGCATAGTGGACAAAGGGAAAGCTGTAATATTGCAGGGAAAAAGGTATCCCAAGTCAAAGCACAAGTACCTGTAAGCACATAACATTGTCTTGCTATGAGATCCTGCAAAATTAGGGCTTTTTCCCTCCAAGAATTAGTGTGTGCCACATCAGAGCAGCCACAGGAGGCTATACAGTGTTCTAACACTACCTGGCATAGACAGGACAAACCAAATTTTGAAGAGTAACTTATGGTAAATCTCTCAATACTGATTTTTCAAAGTACTGAGCCACTTTATCTTCACATGAGCTGCAGATCTCAAGCACCCAGACACGGGTTCTCTTAGTTCTCACACGCCAGTGACTCTCTCAGGACCGAAGCACAAAACAGGAAAGTGATCCAGAAGCCCAGATTCCCAACACAAAACCTCTTTGCTTGGAATGACAGGAGACTGGTGAGCTTGGAAGAGAAAGCTGTGAGCAAAACCACCCAGATCACAACCCTCCCACGTCACCAGAAAATTATTTTAATTGACAAAAATGCTCTGAGCTCTGCAGACTAAAGAGCCGACACCCTACCTAGGTTGGGACTGCATCTGTCCGCAACGCTGCTCTTGCCAGTGGACACACACAGCCTCCCATGTTAAAATCCCCCTCTGAACCAGCCAGACCACACAAAATGATGGGAGTTTGCTGTGAGTTGCCTTTGCTTTGTTTTCTCAGGAAAGCCTGGCATGGCCAGCCAAAAATGAGCCTTCCAGAAACACTGCTAATTATCACAGATGAGCAGCAAACAAGCACTCCCCAGCCCCAACCAGTCTAGCATGCCACTTCCAGCTACTCCCTCTATCCCACCAGCTCCCTAAAATGCCACACATTATTATTTTACCTTGTTGCAGTGAATTCTTGGCTTGAACTGTGGGAGACAGACGTTTATTACCATCTTGGCAGTTGGAGAGAGCTCACTTTCTGAGCATCAGATTCAGCTTTAAAAAAAAACAAAACAGCAAAATAAAGAAAGTGAACATCAGTGAACATTGAAAGGATCTCGTGTTTTGAAGCCTGTATGAATTACAAGCTCAGGAGTTCCTAAAATGCAGCTCAGTTCTGAATCCTGGAGGTGAAGCCAATATAAACCCAACTGACTGTGGTGGAGAGACAGGATCGAGATAAAAATGGCGTTAATATTAATTAGTGACCCCCTGGAGAAACATCACAGAGAAAACGGCTACTTTAATTAAAAATGTCTTACCTATGGATAGACTAGCAATTAGATCTGAAAGTTTATCAAAGATGCAGGAGTATTTGCAGATACAGTAAAGCATCAGCATATCACAGGAGGCTGTCAAAGGCATCGGTGTGAGCTCTCAGCAGCCTCAGTCGGACCTGGAGGACTCGGGGTGCCCTGGGCTCTGACCAGTGCGTTCAGCATCGCAAGCCCCTCACCGCTGCGAGGCAGAAAGAGCCGGCGTCCATTCCCACCGTGTGGCCTTGAACTGCCCGTTTCACCTCCGCGGCCGGTTCCCCTGGCACACCACGTCTATCTGCTGCCTTCAGCAGTTTGAGGCAGGACCTGCCTGCGCTCTTGGACAATGCTCAACACGACAAGCTCGGACGGGGCCTCCCGGGACGAGGGTAACACCAGCCAGCACTAACACAGCGCTGCCGCAAACAGAAATGTTTCTCGAGGGCTCCGGGAGCCTCAGATGTACGCTAAGATTAAACACAAATATTAATAATCGGTATTTAGTAGCTCCAGGGGAGCAGAGGGTATTTAATAGCCCTAAGGGAGATTATCGCTGTTCTGACCGCTGACCCGGCTGATTCTTCTGACAGTGTTCATTAAAGAAAACTCAAGTGAACTCACCACCTTTTCCATTGAAAAAAAAGTGACTCAAATTGGTTATATCAGATCCCTTTTAAGAATTAAATTATCTGCGAGGTAAGAGTTTTAACCTTACGTTAACCTTAGTTTTAACATGTCATCACCTTGGGCAACCTTGCAAATCAGGAACCCACTGCTTCCTTCAAGAACAAGCAGAACTTTAATGATTTTCAACTGAAGCTGTTAGTTCAGCCAAATTGAAATTGGCCTTCTGGGGGCACGTCGAGCCGGGCGCTGAAATGCAGAGCGTTAACAAGCTCGCTCTGCCTGCCTGCTAAGCGTGCGGGTGCAGCCCGGTCTGCGCGCCATCGAGCGCAAGAGGCTGAAATGAGAAATGTGGTATCCGAGGGACAAACCCCATGTATAAAAATCAACACAACAGAAGCCAAACAAGCCTTACAGAAAGCAAAGCTTGATGGTTGCAATGCCAACGCTTGACCGAATCAAGTGTGAACCTAAGAAGAGCTGTAGTGGGCCAGATACTTGGTCTGACAGCTGTCAGAAGCAATTCCTGCTCCTCAAGAGGGCACACAGGAATGGGGCAAGCACAAACAAACGCTCCTCCAATATTACTTTCTGAGCCTGAGAGGCTTCCAGTACAGGGCTGCCAGTGAGGAATTGTTCAAACAGGCTTTTGAACTGGTCTGACTTTTGGCACCCTCATCTTGTGGGAGTAAGATTGCCCGTTTAACTACAGGCTGTGTGACAAAGCCACAGCTTTTGGTTCATTTTGAACCTGCTGCCTGGTAAATTAGCTTGTCCCTCTTAGTGCTGGTACTATGAAAAATGGCAAATCAACTCTCTTTGCTCCCTTTCTTGGAATGACTCAAGATTTGCCCTCTCTCCTATTTCTCCTCACTTCTCTTTTTCCTGGGCTGAAGACTTCTCTATATCCCTTCCAGCCTGATCAGACAGGTGAATTAACATTTGGAACGTCACCGTGAAACCTCCCCCAAATGAAGGTGGTCAAGGAGAGGCACCTTCACCTCTGCATCCCTGCAAACTCATCACTTCATGAACTCACTTCTCGTGAGCCACTGTCTACTAAGATCCTGCCTGTGGTGAATGCCAAACTCTCCTTGCAGTCATGCAACTGCAACTGATCTTGCAGTCATGCAACCTCCTCTTTGCAGTGCTGCCTCGTGCCAGGAAAACTATGGATGGGTGCAAGCTGTTCCTCAGGACAGACTCATGTCTTCTTCCAAGCTGAAGGCTGTTACTGATGTTGTGTCCTAAATCTTCATCCTGTTCTACCACACTCTTAATAATCTATGCCAGTCAGCTCTGGTTAATTATAATTTATTCTCTCACTAAACTTCCTGACTTTCAATTCATCTGCTCCCTGTTCTGCAGCACGGGGAGCCATGTATGTATATATAGGTAGAATTTATAGGATTCTCTCCTACCTGTTTGTGACCCTGACAGACTGAAACAGCTCAGGCTAATTTTTCCAGATTCAGCATCTCAGTAACAAAATGCATTATTCTGCATGACCAAGTCTCCCTTCTTCTGAAAAGTTCTGCTACACTCTTGCTTCATGGCAAAACTTGGTCACTGAGTTGCTTTTAGCCATGGCTATGTTTTTTTTTTACTCTTCCATGAAAACGCAACTCAGAAGACAAACAGTGGGGATGAAGAGACAGATTAAATAAAAATTAAATGGAATGAGATTAGGACTAAGCTTCTGTGTAATGAAGGAAAGCGAGAACTGGCTGGACACATGGTGATAGGAAGGTCAAGGGGCTGGCTGAGGCCAGAGAATCAGCAGGGACAGGCAAAAGCAGGTGAGAGGAACAGATCAGAGGAGCAGCCAGGATCAGATGGGGACAGTGAGTCCAGGACATCTGGCAAAGAGCCTGGGCTGAAGCAAGAGCTGGGGAAATGCAGAAGCTCTGAAAAAAGAATGGGATGGGGCAGCAGATGTGGCTTCCCACAGTCACTGGTGTCATTATGCCCCAAACTTGCATGGAGATCTCCTGTGCTAGTGACAACCCAGGCAGTTGTGAACACGGAGGTTCTGAATTTATGAACACTTTAAAATACAACACGCAGAAAACTGCATTACTGAAGTCATTACTTGGCAAAACAAACGACTCGAAGATCATGAAGGACTTGAAGACTACAAAGTGCCGCCACCAGGATGTCACACAACTGTCCCATCTCTCTTGCGTGTGTGCCTTCCCTAAGGTGAACGAAGATCTTTCTACTGAGGTGGTGAAACACAGACCTGAAGGACTGCACTCTGTCCTTTTCTACGCCAGCAAGATCCTCTGTGGTCTGGGACAAGTCATTTAAAACCAGGCGTTTTGGAGCTAGTCACCAAGTTCCTTCCTGGTCCTATATAAGACTAGAGAGCTGCTGCAGTAAGGAGCGTGGACAGTGGTCATTGAACTAAGGTGCTCCATAATGCCTAGTATTTGAGGGAGAGGCAAAAACCCAGCCCAGACCTTTTAAACCAGGCAGCAAAAATGAGCTAATATACAAGATCTACCTTGGGACAGCAACCTGCTTACAGCCACCTCTCTTCCCCATCCTCCACCTCGGTATGCCTTGACATGCCGCACTGCAAAACAGCCAGAACAGCTTGGCTGCCTTTGCGGTGGGAATGGGAGTTTCCCCTGCTGCTCCACGTGGAATAATCCCTACAGCTCTGGTCAGATGCACAGCCGGCCCTGTGCACCTCAGGAAATGTCCCTCCTCTCAAACACCACCTGAAAGCTCAGGAAGAAGCCAGCAACTCTTTCCTCAGAACAGCGTGCAGAATCTGGACACCGGGCCCCATCCTAAGCAAGGAAATAACATGATGAGCCATGTGATGAAGGGTGAAACCAGCTGCCTCCAGGGCAGATACTCCACACAGCTAGAGTCTGCGCTCTAGTTTGCACAGGACTCATCGTCACCCAGGCAGGGGAATCATCTCGAGGTGGGATTTGTTGGCCCCATTCGGCGGCAGACATAGCAACAGGGTCAGAGCAGCCCAACTCTCAGCCCCAGCTTCCACCTCACCACTCAGGTTCCACGCTCTGTCCCGCTCATGCACAGCTCTTAAAGGAGAAACCCAGCGTGCCCACCAGTGCCAGCTCAGTGGTAACAGAAACACTAAGGAAATACCTATGTGTGTTCCTGGCACCCAGGTCAGCTTCACAGCTAAAAATCATCCCAATTCTCTCCCAAATATCACTGTTCGGCTCTCACAGAGTCACCAAATCCATCCACTTTCATTTAGGGCGGAGAAAAAAAGTAATCATGGAGAAAAGCAAATAGGATAGTAGTTTTTATTTGTCATGGAAGCATTTGACGATCTATGTACAAAAGGAGAGCGCAGGACATATGACTGTCAGCAGAGCAGAATTGGCTAACATAGCAAGGCAGTCTGAGCACACAGAGCACCCGCCAAAAACTTAACCAAGACTCAGAGACCATTTTAATCAGTAATCAGAGAGATGCACCTGGGAGGCTGTGTCAGCCTCTGAGCAAGCAGTACACCAGACTAGCCATCCCTGCTAAGCAGCGCTGGGTCGAACACTTTGTAGTGGAGGTAGCTGAGTTTCTCTGAACGCGTCCGTTTGAGCAGAGGAAACCATTCCCAGAAGGGAAGCTCAACCACCACGTAACCCAGCTGCCGCAGCTGCCGCCGTTTCAAGCAGTGCAGCCCCAGGAGCCGCTTGGAGCAGTAGCAGTAGTGGTTTCGGTTGGACACCTGAATAGCCAGTTTCACCTCCAAAGGAGGCTGATTCAATGCAAGAGAGGGGGGGACTTCAAGAGAGCGCCTCAATTTAGGCTCAACTTGCAGTCTGGCATCCGTGGTAAGAGCTCCACCTGAAAGTGCAGCACAGTCCCCAGCGCGGGGTGTTCGTGCTTCTTCCCCTCCTTCCTGACCAGGAGTCCTGGCTTCATTTTCCACTTCCACAGGAGACTGGCTGTTAGATCTCCCTGTTATAAGCTGAGTCATTAAGTCATCTGTTAGACTAACTCCAATGTCTTTTAGTTTCTTAGCTGCAATAGGGTCTTTTAAATTGAAAGGGATGGGATGTCCATCCATGGCCAAATGAACCTCCAGATCACTCGATCTTGTGTGAGGCAGGATCATGTGTTTTTTCACATACTCGGGGCCACCTAACATGCTCTCGAGAAGAGATGCAGCTTCCACAATTTCAGGCCTGACATAGATTTCCTGCTCTGCAAAATTCAAAACCATCTCAGTAATCTCTTCATAAAGCTGAGGTGGAAGGCGGCTGCCTTGGTAGCCTGGGCACTCAATTTCAACACTCTTGCTGAGGGTGAACAGGTCCTTTTTGAGCTCGTACTTACTACCTCTTGTTTTCTGTACAAACTCATCCCTCAAAGCATAGTCTATCAGTTCCTCTGGGAAGCGTTTGACAAATGCCAGGCCAAGCAAAGCAGTAAGGAGATGCTCTGGAAACTTCCTGAATTCATGGAGTTTTCTATGCATCTGCTCTATCAGGCTGGAGTAAAACTCTTCTTCATTTGGAGGTTCATAGTCCAGGCATCCAAACGACCACAAGAACTTGGCAGCATCTTTGCTTCGGCAGTAAGTCACCTTAGAAGGCAAAGACATGGCTACAGCAGCCATAATGCCTTCGTCAAAGTAGTGTAAGGATGAACAGGTAAGAGTGATGTGCATGATACCCTGGATGTTTGTTGTAGGAATCCGAGTGGGAATAATCTTCCCAAGTTCCTTCAAGATGGGTAAGTGGTCCATGCGAGAGTAGCGAAGCATTTTAAGCACATTCACCAAAGCGTAGGTGCTCATGTCTTCCATCTGCAGGGAGACTCTGTCTGCAATTTTTCTCATGACGTGGTCAGAGATACTACTGAGGGATTTGAAGAGCCCTAAGCAGATAGCACCCACCTCCTCCAAGGTGAAGGAGTCAAAGTACTTCAAAATCATGCTCTCCACCTTCTGAGCCAAGTCCACAGGTGACCTCCGGCCTTCACCTACGATATAAACAAACTGAACAAACTGGGGCAAAGTGAGGTCTTTCCAGTGCATGTTGGCATAGCTGAACAAAATGCTCAGGTAGGAAGGCACGCTGCGCTCCAGACAGCGCCAGCAGTCAGCCACCAGCAGCAGCTGGTCCAGGTTCATGTCCCACACCCGCCGGCAGAATTCGTTCTCGCACGCATTCAGCAGAGGGTGGGTGGGTGGAACAACCAAACGAATGCAGGCTTTTAATATATCGATGAGATCTGAAGTACTGAACAACCCAATGTTTTCGACAGCACAGCGACACAGCGTATTAAACCTGGGTTTGGACAGCAACGTTGCGTGTTGCTCCACTGGCAAACAACTCAGCTTGCGAAAATGATCTGCGATAGTTCCTGGGCTCTGCCTGCCCTTGCATATGGCCACACTGTGTAAAATCAAGTCACCTTCTTCTAAAGGGAGGGTCTCTATCGGCTCAGACTTGTCATAGCTGAGAGATCTGTATTCAGGCCTCCCCTTCTGAAACACACGAGGGTCTTCCTTGGAGTCATGCATCTCCCTTTTCTCCTTTTGTGCCTCCTCCCTGGTTTGTGCCGCAGAGAGACACGCCAAGATGGACTGCTCGAGGAGTGGTTTGGCCTTGGGCTTTGGCAGGGCATTTCTGAGGGGTGGCAAAGCTTGAGAAGAGGCAGTACCGAACGTATGCTGAACCCGTGCGGTGCCAGGGCTCGTGAAAGTGTCACCGAGAGTCTGGCTGCTGTTCCTAGCAGCGTGCTTCTGGGAGGCAGCTCCACTTTTGGCGTAGGCGGACGGATTATACAATACTCTGTAGCCCAGTGGATTCAGCAACTGGATCCTAGCCGCAGATTCGGTTCTGGTGGTGGCTGTGTCCGAGTTCCCTTCCTTTTTCTGCTTACTTCTGCTGCTTCCACTCTCAGCATTGCACTCAGCTGTAGTCGAAAATGTAGTCCCCCTGCTCAGTCTTGGAAATCTTCGGCATATTAGCACTGTAGCCATGGATCACAATTTACTGGGGTCAGAATTGCTTCCAGGTACTGAAAAAAGGGCAGACGAAGAATGAGTGGCCTCCACCTAACACGGAGCATGTTTTAATCTATCCTTTACGCTACCGAAAGTGAGGTGACGCCAGTGTTTCCCCTAGCCAGGGGGGCCATTTCCCTGTAAAGCCGTAAGGCAGCCACTATTGAACGTTTCCTCATGCAAAAGCAGCTCAAGACAAGCACCCAGGTGACCTGACATAAGCCAAGTCGGGGTACATGCGGTCAGGTATGACCTGCTACTCAGCAGCTACACGTAACCGGCAGAGGCTATGGGAGTTAAGAAAAAAAGTCATTGCTTTGTCATTTTTAGGAGACCCAAACTGTTTTTCTTTCATTCTAAACAATGAAAACATATTTTTGCAGTAGAGCTGCAGCTTCAAGAGACTTCATGTATTCAAACAGAACATTTTGCTACTTAGGTCACCAGAGCCTGAAACACCAACCACCACCCAAGAAGTTGTCAAAATATCAAGAGCACTGCTCTTTGCACCTGGAGACAGTATGCAGAGGCTGTGAGCAAAGTCTCCGCAAAACCAGTCCACAGAGCGAAAGCTGGCCCATAACCTGAAGGTAAAGATGAATTGAAAGGAGAAATGTGACCCCAGAAGAAAGGTGGGGAAGAGCATGGGAGAAGTAACACAAATCATTTTGAGATGCTACATCCAGAATCGAGAACCAGAGAGAACAGAGCTTTACGCTTCAGACTTGGGAGAGCTTCCTACGGTTTTAGGGTGCAGAACGCTTAAAAATGCCTGGTGCCTTCCTAAGTCCTGCCCAAACCAGCTACGGCACAGAGGGCGAGGATGAGGAATTTGCTAGGAGTTAAGCCGTGTGCTGCCAGCCTGCACAAGCTGCCAAACAGGCCTGTTTACGATGATTCAGATGCTGATTTAAAAAAAAAGCACCAAGTCAGCACTCTATGCAACACACCCTTATCCCACCACATGTGGCCCACCCCAAAGATGCATTAGGCCAGGCGTTTTCAGCTTCTTTAAAATCCCTTGTGCTCTCACTACCACAGTGAGCAATCAGGAAAGTCAAAGCCTGGCAGAGGCACTGCAACAGCGATATGTATTAGCTTCTGTGCTCCCCACATGGGGGAAATAAATCCTTTACAGGCATCCCTCTGAGCTCTGCTTATACATGCTGCTTCCCGATTAGGGCTAGATCAAAATGTCGAATCAGTGCAGGCAAACTCAGCTATGCAGCAGCAAAATGGATACCTTGGGGGAAGAAGAGGTGGGGTGAACCCTCTGGGTTTGGGCTCTCTGGGTAGGAGAGAGCTGCAGTGGGATGGGGGATCACAAACAGTTGGGGGATGGCTCCCTGCAGCAGCCTTGGCTGTCTCTTGTGTGCCCTGAACCTTCCCACAGCAGCAAAAGCAGTAACAGGAGCAGGGAGGCAAGGCAAGACACCTCTGATCTGGCATGGGCACAAGCAGCCTGCTGCTCTCTGCCTCTCTCACCAGGTAGCTTCACCTCTGCCTTGATGGGGCTCGGCTTCTGCCCAAGGACAAGATCTCAGCACAGACTTGGCATGGGAGCGCTCCCAACCTGCTCCAGTGCAAAGTCAAGTGGCTCAATTCAGCCCTCTGGCATCAAACGTCCCAACTGACACTGAGGCAGTTGAGGAGATCTCGCATCCTCTGCTCCATGGGCAGAGCTTGGGGGCAGAAACCGCCGGCTGGCGGATGAGAAGAAGGTGCTGGAGCAGTAACCCTCTCAGCCACCCCAGCAGGAGAGGTGAAAAAAGCAACCTGGGTGGAGAACATGGGGCTCTGTGGGAAAAAATGAGGGAAGGCAAGCTGAAATGAAGATTTCTGAAGACAGCCACGCAAGGAGGAGGGTACAAGAAAGAGGCCAATGCATTTTTAAGATGACTAGTAAATGGCTGATAAATACTGAGAGACACTCCTTAGCTGCTAAGCTTGCCAGGCACTGTATTTGTATCTCAAGGCACACCCCGGGGCAGCCCCCTGGTGCAGGTCAGAAGTAGATGCCCCACAGACTCCAGGCAGAGCCCAGGCACTGCTGACCCTTACAGCTCTGAGACTCCCTGCCAGCCAGGCAGCCGTAAGACTACACATGTCCCCTTCCCACAAGAGAAGTCAAATCATGCCAGGCAGGAGAGACTCTACCCCTTCCCTATCACTGACCGTCTGGTGAGCGGGGAAAGAGAAAAGCCCTCTCAGAACCTGGACAGACCAGGCCTCGCAAAGCCATCAGCAGCAGAAAAGCAGGAGCTGGATTTTCAAGCTCTTCCATTTAGCACATAGAAACATTTGATGAAAATATCATTGCTGGCTCTACTGGCTGCTATCTCCAGCCTGAACCAGCCACAAGTGACGCGACACCGTCTTTGCGTGGCTGGAGACAGGCAGCTGGGAAGTGGGCAAGGCTCAGATCTGCACCATGGCCGGGGGAAGGAGACCCCATTCCCTCCGGCATCATCTCCTCTACTGGCACCTCACACAGCTTGTCCTGGGGCAGGGGAGGCAGGTTCAAGCTGCAAAAATGATCTCAGACAAGAGGAGGTTTACCTGACCTAGGCTTTCCGAGAGATTCTTGTCTGACTCTATTTTGCATGTTTCCTACTTTTGAGAGATGGACAAGCACTACTGAGAGGCATGCCATTTATTTAGAACAAGCTCTATGTGCTGTTGCAAGGTGATACTACCTATGAAAACCAGCACTCTGCTGTCAACAGAAAAACCCCCTTAGCAATGACAACCCCACTTCAAAGACAGAGAATCGAAGTCACAGTGTTCGCACACTGAAGGCTCCAAAGGCAAATGCTGCGTGCTGCTAAGAATACCATCCACGCAGTTTAGCATTAAGCTGTGACGCATTTGGGAAGCTATGCAGTATCAGTTTTGCTCCAAATCCAGCAAAAAATGAGAAGACCATTGTGCAGGGGAGCAAGGCTGGGCTGGGTCGAGATACTTCAAGCACCTTGAAAAGAAACGTGCTGGGTCCAAGTGGCCTTTTGCCCATGACTTTCACCCACCCCCAGCCCCAATGTTTGTGATCTTTTAAGTTTCTGCAGCATTTCACTTTCAAGTCAACCTACACCTCTGCTTGATTTTCCTCTCTTCCTCTTATCCCAATTAATCATCCTTCCTTCCTCCTCCCACTGCACTTCTCTTCTTGTTCAAATACAGCCAAACTCCTTCCCACCTCTGCGCAAGTCTCTCCAAAAATGTCACTTCCAGTGACTCCAAAAAGACAGTTTTGGAGCTGGGCCCTGCAGGCTGTGAATGCACTTTGTGGAGGTCCTTTAGGATGGAAACAACTTTACGTATGTGTCTGTGTGTCACACTTACTGCTGTAAGCTCTTGGCCAAGAGCGCAAAGACGCAGCTGAGCGTTAGCTGAACACCAGGGAAAAACACATTCCTGGAGGGATGCCACCTGCCTCGGAGTATCAGCTCTGCGGAAGGGGATATAGGTGCGCCCTGAAATGCTGCCTGTGCTTTCGGTCCCTCTGAAACACACCAAGGGCCTTCCACTAACATTGGAAAACCCTCACAGGACACACACTAGAAGCCCACCCACCCCTGCAGGACACCGTCCTGTGCTTCCCCCTACCCAGCACCACTACCAGCAAAGGGGCAGAGACGGCATCTCCTCAGTACGTGTGAGCAACTTCGCACCCGAGCAGGGAAATGTTGGGGGCAAAACAGTTCGTTTTGGCCAAGAGCCCGCAGTTAACATCTGTGCCTGGGCTGTAGAGAAAAATAACAGGAAAGGATTTTTTTTTTCCGCCACCAGAATATGA
>NW_010558707.1:0-3154 GCF_000687285.1 Phaethon lepturus
GGGCTGTTCGCTTTGCCATGAATGTGGCGACGTCAGCAAGGAGCGATGGGGTCTTGTGTCCTTGTTACCGTTACCTCTTACGGCCCGACAGAGATGCTCCAATGCCCACCCACACAGTGGCCTGCCCGCTGGGACGCCCACAGCCCCGAGCACCATCCTGGGACTCCCTCGACAATTGGCGCTAACCATGCTTCCCGGGGTGCGGAGCGGTGGGCTGGAGATGCTCCAGTGGCAAAGAGCTCAAGGGTCTGCAAGGACACAGAAATGCAGAGCAGCAGGTCGAGCACTGGGCAGGGGTGATGGCCATGATGGGCTCTGCTCCCGCCCCACACACGCACAGCCGCGGCCCCGCAGGCTGGGGGGCAGGGTGCGCGGCTGCTCCCGTGCGCGGCTGCTCCCCCAAAGCTGCTGCTGTTCTCCCATGCAGCTGCCTCATAAACACACAAGCACACGCTTCCCACGAGCCAGCGGCTCTTCAGCCCCTGGCATATGTGCCCGGAAGGGACAGGGCTGCTGCAGCTGCCAGGAGATACCCCATCCCACTTACCCCGTCCTGCTGCTTCCCTCAGCCCCAGGGACGCGGGAACGGGGTCCTTCGCCCCACCGTACCCTTTTTCTCCCATGCAGCTGCCTCATAAACACACAAGCACACGCTTCCCACGAGCCAGCGGCTCTTCAGCCCCTGGCATATGTGCCCGGAAGGGACAGGGCTGCTGCAGCTGCCAGGAGATACCCCATCCCACTTACCCCGTCCTGCTGCTTCCCTCAGCCCCAGGGACGCGGGAACGGGGTCCTTCGCCCCACCGTACCCTTTGGCTGCACTCG
Source organism: Phaethon lepturus (assembly GCF_000687285.1). Taxonomy (NCBI): domain Eukaryota; kingdom Metazoa; phylum Chordata; class Aves; order Phaethontiformes; family Phaethontidae; genus Phaethon; species Phaethon lepturus. Next base: position 826 of record NW_010558707.1, read on the forward strand.
GGGAAGCTGTGGGTGCGTATCCCAGGGAGAAAAGGAAGCAAATGTCATTCCCGCCATGGCAGTGTCCTTGCAGAACAGGGACCTCTCAGCCTGCTGGATCATAAAACAAGGCAGCCTTCACTCCTGGGAGAAACAGTGCCCGGCCACAGGAAAGCACTATGGGCTGCGGCCGCCCGCGGCGACGGTCAGTGCCCTGTCCAAGAGATTATAATGTGCATTCAGAAATCACTATAAATAATTAGTAAGCTGGTATTCCATGGTGATATCCCATAATTAAACATAATAATTTCATAGTGTTCGGCTGAGCGAGAACCAGATATTTCAAGATAATGGCTCGCTTTGCCTGTTATTTGCTGTGTATTAGATCTCCATATGGTCTCAAAAGCGGTTATTAGCACAAGTGTATTTCATAATTAGGTTTGTTCTGACTTGTATGCTATTCATTACATACTTAAAAAAAGTAAAACCTGATAAGATCTTGGGTTTTAGGACAGGACAAAACTATGGCTTCAACTAATGGGGGATCTCACCCGTTTTGACACAAGATGTGTCACAGAGCAATGACGGCTGCCCCAGCACTTGCCGCCTGGCTCGAAGGACGGGGCCGTGCCGCAGCGCCCAGTGCAGGGCAGCACAGACCCAAGGCTGCCGCAGGGAAGCGTTCAAAGGCAGCACTGCTCCTTCGAAAGCAGCGACAGCCAAAGCTTAGGCCTCGAAAATGTGTCCGCTGATCTGCACCTTGTCCTAACGGTGAAGCCAAGTGGTCCCAGCTGCCCCGAGTGGTGGGCAGTGCCGACGGGGACCCCCCATTGCTCCTGCCACGTGGGCTGGGACCACTTCTGGGTCCTGGCTGCTACTGAGCAAATCTCCCCATTTTACTGTTCCTTCCTTTTGTGTGGGAAGAAACTTGGAAGAAAAGCCCCTAAATTATTGTATAAACATTTTCAACTGTTCCCTTAGCTCCTGCGTGCGATCTGGCCAGCGCAGGCTGTCCAGAGCCGTGGAGCTGCGCGTTTGGTGAGGACGCACTTTGAAGGGGCTGATGCACCGTGAGTGTGCCTGCACATCACGGTTGGGCTCAGAGCTGGGGCTGCCTGAGCACCTTTGCTGGGGGCTGGGACTGTGGCCAGATGTGGCTTTTCCCCCTCTAGCTCAGCAGAGGGATAGAAGCGGTTTGGGACAGCGCCCAGCACCAGGCAGCTCCGGCACCAGCTGCGACGACCTGCACAGCCCCGCGAGGGATTTCCCCGGCCTCGCAGGGAGCCCGGTGCTGCTCTTGGCTCTGCCCAGGCCATGCTCCCACCCGCAAACAGTTCCAAAGCCTGCTGGGTGTCCTGTGGGCTGCTCCAGCCACCCTGCCACCCTGCCACAGGCGCCGGTGCCAGGCTGCATGTCCGTGCCAGGCAGAGCTGGGGCCATGCAGCTGGGGATGTCTGGCGATGCCCCTGCAGTGCCCGCTGACAGCGCAGGACCGAGCTCTCCACCGGCAGCTTCCCCTCCTGCCCCGGTGCGCTGGGGTGGACCAAGGGATTAACCTCTGGGATGTCTCTGGGAAGGGGATAATCACCAGCCTGTTTGCTGCAGTCTCAGTTGAAAGACGGGTAAATCTGCTCCCTCCATGCAGATAAAAGCAATGAAGATATCAGAGATGTGACACACTGCAGTGTGGGACTTGACTCTTCATTACTGAGTCATCCGACTGCAGAATTGATTCCATTTTCACACGGCTTATTGCAGTTCAAAGCCTGGTTAGCTTTACCATTTCATTGTCTGCGGGCTGCGGGCACTCCTGAGACAGACATCAAAGAAGAGGAGCGACGGAGGGGTCAGCGGGGGGCTCAGGCTGCACACTCGCGCATGGGAGCAGCTCGGGCTCTTGGCCGAGGAGCCGCTGTGACACTGCTCTGCTCCCCCACGGCTTGGCTGTCCCACGCCAGCGGCATGGGACGGGGCGGAGGTGGGAGACCAGCACTGCTGGAGAAGGGATGCAGCTCACTGCCTGACGGGGAGGAGATGAAAACGAGACACTCATCTGTAATTGCAAACAATTAAATCCACAAAAACAGGCTCATTCTTATGCACAACATGCGGCCTCTAATTAAATTTTAAATATGTTTCATTTTCTGTCTTTTCCCCCCTAATTTTCCATAGAAGGTAATTAGCTATCTTTTTTTCTGTGGGTATGCGATTAATTAATACTTTGTTAATCGTGGCCAGGATCATACTGTTTTGATTTACTCAGTGTTAATCTTTTCCCAGTGCAATTACTCCCAGCTCTCATGCCCGGAGTCGCAGGTGCAGGCAGGCTGGGTTAACATGGCACAGCCCT
>NW_010558708.1:0-1418 GCF_000687285.1 Phaethon lepturus
GGGCGGCCCGCTACCGACTCCCGAGCCGGCGGGAGCTGAAGGTGCGACGCAGCAGCAGCCCGCAGGCAGCGCGGGCTTTTCGCCTGCTTAGGACAAATCCTGGAGGGGATTTTGAAGTAAACCTTCGAAATTAATTTTTAATTCAGTTTCCTTTCCAGAATTGCACAGGTACTTTATATTTTTATAGAAACAAAAGCTTTCAGTTGCTGCTTTTCTTAATCAATTTATACTAACCACAGAGCTTATGAAGAGGATCGATTTACACTGCATCTAAAAATACATCATCAACTACATACGCACATATATATGGGGGGGATGCATATAAATACATGCATGCGTGTGTACCTAAAATGCTAAGATCCAATTGTAATTTATACTATTTTTTTCCACTTTGAATGACACATTTGAAATTGCTTACTGCAATACCCAGCCTCGCAGGGAGAGAAGTTTTACAGCGTCTGTCTGAGATGGTTCCTACCACCCTCGTTTGAGAGGGGCTCAAGAAACGGGCACTACTACCAGCACGATCCCCCAAAGCCGCAGCCCCAGGAATTTGCGGTGGCCGAGAGCACACGGCAGCACACACAACCCCAGCCTCAGGAGTGCCAGCAGCACACGCAGCCCCAGCCTCAGGAGTGCCCCCTTCCCCAAAAGGTCCGGTATCCCAGTGACCAACCTGCTTTAATATGGCCCTTGCAGCAGTTACCCTAAGTGTTTTAGGATTTCAAAATCAGAAATTCCCAATACTTTGCTGTGCTGTGGAGGGTGGGGAGGCAGAAAACACGATGCCCTGGCAATGCAGAGACGGTGCTTTTGTAGTTTGCCCAGCGTGCCACAAAGCCTCCCGTGCCCCTCAGAGTCGGGAGCAGATCTAGAAGCGGCAATCCAGATCTAGAACCGGTAAGTTCACACTGGTGGGAAATCGCCAGGAGAGAGAGGAGGAGCCGGAGCCGCTCAGCCCCATCGTCCCAGCATCTGACGCCAAGAGATGAGGGGCTGCGCCTGGGCCCTGCTTTGGCTCTTAGACTGAACTGTTTAAAATATCAAACAAAAGAATTTGCCTCTTAGGCTAAGATAAACTTAAATTAAATTGTGGCAGGGACTACCCCAGCAAACCCCAGCAATAATTTGCACGTTGGGGGATGCTCCGGCACCTCCTCGGTGCGGCCGGGGAGAGGCACTGGCTGTGCGCCGCCTCGCCTTCCCCCACCGCTGCGTGACGCCTAATGGCAGCTGTTGAGGGCGAACCTCGGGCTTAATTACTGCGCTATGACTAACCTCACTGTCATCGCTACCTGTAATTAAATGCCAGATTTAATACTTGAAGCTAAGCAGGTGACATGGCAGGAACAGAGGCCGCCCGGAGGAGCCTTGCCGGGGCGCGGTGCTTCCCGGCCGATTTCGGAGCCGGGGTGTTC
>NW_010558709.1:0-734 GCF_000687285.1 Phaethon lepturus
TCGGTCGCCAGCTCAGCGCCCGCAGCGGCCCTCCGATCTCCAGAAAGCTGCTATAAACGGGGTTTGCGCACCGTTTTTTCCTGTTGCTCCAGAAAGCAAAGCCCAGCTCGCCCTTGCTCCCACCCCTCTCGCTCCCCCCCCCAGCAGCTGCCCCTCCAGCTCCTCGTGTGGGTCCCCATGAGGGGTCCAACTCAACTCAAACCCCTTGTAGCAAAGCCAAGCCGTGACCGCCCTTCCCGGCGTCCCAGGCTGCATTCAATGATTTAATATTTGGAAAGCGCTTCAAGGGTGAGAAACGCGGAGCGCTGTTATTGCTCACGTCAGTAGGACAACAAGGGCTCTATCATCCTCATGAACTTCCCGGGGCACAGCCGGGGAACGTTAGCGAAAGCCGCCTCTGAAAGCGAGAGGTGGCAAAGGCGCCTGGCTCGCTTTCCAGTCCAATGCATTCAAACCCAAGCAGGACGGGCCCCTCGGCACTCAGGTACATCAGTATCTCCAAAACACTGGGAATAATCAAAGATACCCGACAGCCTTTGAAGCCGGCCCCTGCCTTTCGCCCGGGAGGCAGCAGGAGGACTTTGCTCGTACCCAAGGCAGCCTGTGGCACCCAAAGCAACCGAAGACACCGTCCTGGTTTCAGCCAGGATAGAGCCGGTTTTCTTCGCAGAAGCCAGCGTGAGGCTGTGTTTTGGATTTGGGATGAGAAAATGTTGATAACGTGCTGATGTTTT
>NW_010558709.1:842-1120 GCF_000687285.1 Phaethon lepturus
CAGCAGGCCCTCCTCCTCCTCCCCTTCCCCCCCCGCATCGGCAGCCTACACCAAAGGGTCAGTGGAGCCCACCTTATGCTTCAGAAAGGACCTGTAAATACTCACGGGGTCTTTTAATACCGGCGTACTCATTTCCCCAGTTTGTCCCACAAGCTGCTCACGCGTTGAGCTACTTAGAAAGCATCTTCTTTCCACTGGCAGGCTTTGAAGTCAATAGAAAATATAAATATATCGCTTATTTTAATGGGCAGAACCACAAGCATGGTTCTCCTGGAATA
>NW_010558710.1:0-416 GCF_000687285.1 Phaethon lepturus
AGGCTGACGCGGGCTGCAGGCAGCGCGACTCGGCTTTCGCAGGTGATGTTTGCTCGCTAAAACCGTGCCGGGGAGCAGGGCAGAACGGAGAGCTACGGGAAGGCTCTTGGCCAACTGCAGGCACGCACCATGGAAAACGTTCTAGCCAAGGACAGAAGAACCTTTGTGCCGGGAACGCCCGGCAAATACCTGACGTGCCTCAAAGCAGGGCTGAGCTGCACATCGGTCTCCCGACCCTCATCCCCTCGCGAATTTTTGGAGCCTGCACTTGCTGAAGGGCTTTGCTGCAGCAGTGGTTAAATTCACTACTAACATCAATAATTCAGGAACCGATTTTAACTTGGCTTCAGCCATTTTGTCCCGCGCGCACAAACTCGCCGTGCTTCGGACCAGCGGGAGAGCAGCGTCCCCTCTTT
>NW_010558710.1:466-793 GCF_000687285.1 Phaethon lepturus
GGGGCCGCGGCACGAGGGGAAGGCAGCAGGGACAGTGCGCCCGTGGGTCAGACCAGGCATTCAGTCCCCTCGGTGCCGCGACGCTCCTGGGTGGACCCAGCAAGTCCAGTCCCATTTTCCAACTGGGGAACCAGGTCCCAAAGAGACAGCGCTGGATGGAGACCTGGAGTCACGCTGCAGTCACCTGCCACAGCGAAGCTCTGCTCGTCTCCCAGCTAGCAGCCCGCCCAATGTGACCTCTGGAACCAGCACAGGAAGCATCGGGACAGCTTGGAGATGGCGGAAAAAGTGCTCAAAACGGCCAACGGCAGCTTCCTGACTGCCACG
>NW_010558711.1:0-2125 GCF_000687285.1 Phaethon lepturus
GGAATGCGCAGCCTCTCCTGTCAACCTGACACCCACGGCAAGGGGTGCTGCCACAGAGAGGTGGGGTGCACAGCCCTCACCCCCTCCTCGCCTTGCTTGGAGCACCCCCGCTTTCCCTCCCACCCAACGAACCAAATCGCCAGCCTGCGATCCAGTCAGAGCTACTGTGCCCAGCCCCAGGTTACCCCAGGGACCTCCACCAGCCTCCTTGAGACAGTGCTGCCCATCACGTCAGTGCCAGCAAGAGAGGAACGGGTTTGCTGAAGGGTTGCCGCAGGATGGGTCACACAACGCAGACTGAGGTCTTGGTTAGGCAAATGACAGTTTACAGCAATGTGCAGTTTTAGCCCTAGAAGAAAGAGTGATTTGAACTCCCAGGACTGCAGCCAGCTCAGGCAAGCAAGCCTGCTTTGTTCTGCCCTAAGAGGGCAGAGTTCAGTTCCTGGGAGCAAGAGGCAGCAGCAGGGCCTGGCAGGAGCCCACAGCTGTACCACGCTCGCTGCACGAGCATCCCATCCAAGCCCATGAGCCACAGCAAGTATTGGTTGGTTTTACACAAAGCAACAGCCAAGATCACCAGTAAGTACATGCCTTGTTCCCCTCCCCAGCAACCTGGAGCTAACCAGGGTTCCAAACACACAGGAGCCCACGGCTCAGCACACGCAGGCTGATGCCCTAAGCGTGCCTGGGTTTGCAGGCCCAGTTTGGGTGGCAAGGCTGGCAGCCTGGGCTCATTAGGCATGAATCCTGCACGCAGATGTCCTGGAAGGGCTCCAGCATGGCTTCTTGCCCTCCACGCATCCCCTCCCCAGCCCATGGCAAGACCTAGAGAGTCATGTTGCTGCCTTTGCTGAAAAGCACTGCTGCATCAGGAATATATATTTAGCTATTTTTTACTTAAAGCTTGTGTTGGAAAAACAAAATAATGGTGAATTTGTCCTTTGGGGAGCTTTCCACAGGCAAGGAGAGAGACAGAGGTCAGAGGGAAGGAATGGAAGGACCAGTTGCAGTAGACCCTCCTCCCCGTTTCCCAGGCTCTTCCCTGTTTCTCCAGCTTCAAGGCTCCTACCCCAGGCCTGGTGATCGCACCGTGCTCAGCAGGTCTCACCTTTGTTTCGTATGCCCTAAAGGAGAGCTTGTCCCTGCGCCTGAGACGCTGAGTGTCTCTCAGAGTCCCTCCACGTGAGAGCATTTGTTTCACAGCCCGGGATTTTGACCCAGCGCCCCAAGCAGGGGAGCAGCCCATTGGGGTGGGAGACTTGAAACGGTGTCAAGGTTGCCACCAGGCCACCTTCCACAGGAGCCCTACAATGTGGGATGACCTTCCCGTGGCATCCGAGAGCTGTACAGAGAAGTCCTGCTGCCCCTCCATTTCAGGGGGAGTGCAATCTGCAGGGGGGATCCTTTGTATAACCCCTCGCTGTTACAGGGCAGCATGACTCCATGTCACCTTGGGAGCAGGAAAATCCAGGCATCCTGCTCCCCCTCCTCACTTCTTGAAATGAGGAGTCATGGATCACCTGCAGGGTTGCAGTGACACACAGGTGCTGAGTTGCCTGCTTTTGCAATTAGTGGCAGTCATTAAAATAAGTGCTACATTAATTATTGCTGGGTTGCGGCTCAACCTCCAGGTCTGTCACTTGGCAAAAACTCACATTTGAGCTGGCTCCCACTTCTGGGAACTTCCCAAGGCCTTTGCGTTCGGTCGGGAGCGTGTGGGCAGCGTGGGCACTGTCCCCAGCCGCGCTCGCTGCTCCTTGCCGGGGTTTGGCACTGCGAGTGCGAAGCAGCCTCTGGAGGAGGACTAAAAGCAGACCCCCAGCCTGGGGGTACTCGTCACTTGGGCCATTTGCCACAGGCCACTGGGGGCCAGACAGCTTCTCTTCTCCGGGTGCCTCCGTCCCACCCCTGCCAAGTGCTGGGAGAGAGCCAGCACGTCACGGCTCTGGCAGGAAACAAGGCCAAAAAGCATGGCGCAAATGGCGTGGGGGAACTAGCCCCACAGACCTACTGGGGGCTCAGGACCAGCGCGACGATGGCAAATCCAGCCCAGCACGCCCTCCCCAAATTAGGGAGGCCTTGGAGAGCAGGAGGTGGTAGTGAGATGGGGCAGCTGCAGGAATGA
>NW_010558711.1:2156-6424 GCF_000687285.1 Phaethon lepturus
GCCGGCCGGGCCCAGACACAGCCCGTGCCGGGTTTCCCTGCCTGTGTCCGCACCGTGCTGGTCTGCCCTCCTCCCAGCCTGTCCAGCTCCCCCATGACTACCTTGGGTTTAGTTCACTGCGTTCCCACTTGTACCGTGATGGTCCAGTTGCCGTACAGCATTGCATCACTGTGGGCCAGACTTTCTGGATGCAAACCCTTCCTGCCCAAGGAGTACTGACAACATCCCCGTATTCAGGTATTCTGCATGAGGGTACTGGTTTTGAGGAACGGCAGCTTTTGGCTCTTTCTCTAGGAGCGTTGGGCTGGCAGTGCCATTGGGAGCTGTGAAAGCAGAAGTGGAGTTTGGACAAACCCTGCACCCTCTCAGTTCTTGACCTCTTACAGAAGCAAGCCTTACAGCCCAGGGCTGGCCTGCGTAATAAAAACTCTGTTATGCTGCAAGTTTTGGTCTTTCCAGGTTCACTGAATTGACAGTTATTGACAGACTGATGCAGAGGGACCAGTTTCTTCGATGCTGCCCATAGTAACCGAATTGCAGCAGGTTGCAGCCAACGTCTGCCATGGGCTTGTTCCCATTTCCAACTGTTGCTGTGAGCAGCAGTGGGACCAGGACATCAGGTCTCCTTTAAGCTCTTTTCATTCCTTCCCTACCCTCACAGGTACAGGAATAAAAAGGTCGTCTTGGGTCAGAGGTTCTAAGATCTTCTGCAACAAGCAGCTACTTCCTATAATCCCTGCCCCAAAATCAGCTAGACGCTTAAAAAATAAGCATGGTTTTGCTAGAGTCATCAGAGGTCCACTGCAGGTCACCTCCCATCCTGAAATCATACTGGTGTAGTTTCAATGTACGTCTTCCTGATTGCCCAGCCCAGCAGAGATTTCGTCCTGCGTCTTTCTCAAGATGTAGCTGTTTAAAAAGCTCCGCCCCAGCCTTACTAAAAGCCACATGAAATTTTCATGTTGCCAGTCTGCTGGGACAAGTTTTGATGATGTTTAATAAAGGCTGATGGTGCTTGAACTTCACAGCAGATCTCGTTCTCAGACTCCCTGGTGGAGGGAGTGTGGAAGAGCTCGTCCCCGCTGTGTCTTCTTCACTTGACTTGTCAGCATGAAGAACAAGCTATTGTAAGCCACGTGGCGTTTGTGCTTATGCGACAGCAGAGAAAACATTATTCAGTTGTGGGTAGTTTGTGTAAATGAGTCAGCATGGTCAAAAAATACTTTCTAGGTGTTAAAACCAAATACCATTGGGTTTTATTCTGAACCAAGATAGCCCGGGTTAAAGAGTTCAGTCAGCAAAATGCTCTTACTATCATTCAGAGAAGACATCTAGAGGTGTCTGGTCCAAGGAGATGTAAGGGTAAGGCCAATGTAACAGGACGGGACGCAGACCCGGTGTGATCACCTCCGTTACAGATTTGTTCAGCACCTTTGGGGCTGCCGGAGTGGAGCTTCCAGCACAGCGACGGCAGGACCCCAGGCTGAACCTTGCCTGCAGTTTTGTGCTGTAAGCCCACCTAGCCCAGCCTGCAGCCAAATGCAGCAACAAGCTGCTTAAGTCTTTAAGAGGGGCTTAAGCTTTTAAGAGAGCCGGTTCACATGAACTCTGTGTCAAGTACCAGACAACCCATATATAACGCTCCATAAGCACCCGAAGGTTGTTCCTAACATATCCATAATGCTTTTGGAGATTACCCCACACCCAGTCCAGAGGGCTGGACTGCTCTTTTGACTAATACATGGAAGACTCCCAGTTTGATAGGATCTCAGGAGACAAGCCTTTCTGGGCACCACAAGTTTGAGATCTGAGGGCGAAATGGGATCTCAGACCTTGCATGTTCAGGAGACTGGAATCCACTGGGATAACAAATACCATCCAGGGCTCTTGGTATGACACCAAGATTGTTATTTTCAAACTCAGATGGTTCAAGCCGCATAGCAGGAGGGTGGGGAAGGGTCAAGGCAATCATTTCCCTTCCACGGCTGGAATCACAGCCCAAGCTGGGGGCCAAACCCAGGACCATGGCTGCGCTTGTCAGCACCCAGCAGGATGCAAATGAACAGGAGTCAGCTTTGTGCACTGTCAAGGGAGCGAACAGACTAGCAGTTAATGGTGGGCACATTTTCTAATGGGCTTATCTCCTTAGAGGAAAGGTGGAAGGATGCCTGTCACACCTCAGTATAATATAGTAAGTGAATAAACAAAATATCCTAATGGAGTTATAAATCTTGAATCCAGAGTTCTTGGCTTTGAAAGATATAAATAGTGAATGCCTCTGGGCTGCAGGACCAAAAGGCATCCTTGAGAAATGCACAAGGCAAAGAACCAGCCAGACACCTCTGCCAGACACCAAGGGCAGTCACCCCTAGGACTTTTCCATTATCTCCCAGATAGACTCTTCTCGAAGGGCACATCTCCCAGTCCCAGCCAGAGACAGACATCCCTGCTGAAGAACGATCAGCCTTTTGGATGCTTCACCTGGTACCACTCGGAGGCCCAGGTCCGTGTCAGGGACATCCACACTGGGTGTGCAGAGCCAGTGCTTTTGTTATGGCAAATCAGACGTGCACGTGCAGGAAGGACCCTGCCCCGAGGCGTGCACGGCACACACAGGCTGCTCCTCCAGCAGCAGCAGGGCTGGAGCCCACCTCCCCCCTCTCCCCGAGCTCCGGGATGTGCAGGCACTGCACTAGGGTCTGCTGCACTGGCAAGTCTGTCTCTCAGATACCAGGTTGGAAATAATCTCAGCCCAGACAGCAAAATCATCGTCTGCTGTGACAGGAATAGCTGCTTGACTCCAAGGGCCCAGGTTCACCCTGCAGCAGCACCAGCAAAGCACCCACAGGCATGACGGCGGATCTGCGTGGCTCTCGTGGTCCTCTGGATGGCAGGAACTGGCAGCATCAACCCGAGCTTTGCACTTCTATTCAGAGATCTGAAAGGAGGTCTTCAGACACTATTCAAGACCACTGGGACCTACAGGTCCACCCTGTCCTACATTCGGAGGCTCAGCACCATCTGGTTATTTTGGGTTGACCACCTGCCTCCTCTCTTCAGTAATAGCATCTCTTTGCCAAGAGATTGCAACGGAAGGGCTGCAGGTAGAAGGCACCCAGCCAACACCTCGGTGGAGAAGCGTGCTTGGTGCCCATGCCACTGCTGCCCTTGGCCTCCTGTCCCTCCACCTCTGGCTCAGCCCCGCCTGCACGCTGCAGCACCCCGAGAACAGGATTGTCCCCAGGCCTGGGGCAGCAGCTTGTCCTCTCCTGGGGGCACCAGAACTCCAGCCAGGGAGCTAGATCCTGGCAGCGCACAGCAGCGCAAAAAAACAGAACAGTCAGCAGCAGCTTGGACAGCCCTGGGCACTGCACAGACATGGTGCTGGCCAGGACATCAGGATTTTCTTTCTCCATTATCTAAAAGCACTATGGGAGTGCTGGCATCCACCTGGAAAGCCATCAGGGACAGGCATGAGGAAACTTCTCATCAAGACGGGCGGCTGCTGCTCAGCATTTGCTTCTGGGAGGCTTTGCCTTAGACCCCTGTTTCCCCTTGAGATAAAAAGCCTGTTTATATTCAGGATCTTTATGCCTGGAAGTAGGACAGAGAACTTTCGGGCTTGGACTGCTCCCAAGGAAGTTCATTTGCACAATTTGCCTCGGCTCGGTTGGGCTCGAGCGGTGACAGTCCAGACCGCAGAGGGCTTAGGCACTTGGAGGACAATGTCTAGCGGCAATGACAGGAGCAGAAAGGTGCAATAAAATGGACTCAGGCAATCCTGACATGGACAACCCCTCCCAGACAGCACCCTTGGGTGCCACTCTGGCACTTTGCAAGAACACTCAGGCATGCCCTCCTGACACTGGTGTCAACTCTACAAACACCCGCTGGGCTGCTGGCGTGCCCGCTCCCCCACCAAAAAAAAGAGAAAAAACCCTGCCAGTAGCACTGGAAGTGCCAGGAGGAGCAAGCAAGCCTGTGGTGAGCAAGAGGAACATTTCCTGCTCGTGTGGAAACAAACTTCCACCCGCAGAGGCTCACGCTGGGCCAGGAGTGACTGCAAGCCCGACCACCCCATTGCTCTGGGGACACCCAGGCAGGACCGGGGGTCTCTCCTGCACGGCGAGCAGCAGGACTTCGGCAGGGCATGAGGGGACAGCCGGCAGTACGGCTGAAGGAGAGGGTGTAGGAGACAAAGAAGCCTGCTAGAGAGCAGCGGTGGCACAGCTGGATGCCAGCTCCAGCCCTCTGGCCACCAGCCCAGA
>NW_010558712.1:0-841 GCF_000687285.1 Phaethon lepturus
CCTGCGAAAGTTTCAATAAAAATATACTTTTTTCCCTAGTTTGGTTTGGGGGTTCTTTGAAGTTTTTCAGTATTTTTCTTTCTGAAACTTGTTTCCCTTTTCCCCCAGTTTCTGGCGAGAGGAAAAAAAAAACCCAAACAACAACCGTTTCATTTGGAACGGGGTATTAAAAATGAAATGTGCTGGTTTGCAACTGCCAGCAGACCCAAAAGCTTTTCCGATTAGGAGTTTTTACAAAAATTTCCATTTTCATAAAAAAACTGCACTATGAAAATTTCCATTACAAAAAAAAACCCCACTCTTCCCATTCCCGCCTTGCCCCTACACCTGCCCCCTGCCCTGGCAAATCAGAAGGGACACCGGCCGGGACCCCAGAGCCTAGCCTGGTGTCCCCCTCAAAGCCCTACAGCCCCCGGCTGTGGGTGGGAGAGCCAGGTTCGGCCCGCGGGGCTGTTGCAGACATGCACACACGTCGGTGCATCTCGCCCTGCACATGTGGGCTGGTGTGCACGCTGACGGGCCAGCATGCGCTTGCATGTCTCCCCAGATGCCTCCCAGCACACCCCCGGCCGGGTGCGCACCCACGCCTGGGGCACGCACACCTTCCTTCCCACACCCCCTCGCTCGCACGGCCAGGCCCGCACTTCATCCCCTCCCCGAAAGAGCCGCCGTGGGGTAACACAGGCACAACCAAGTCCTGCCAAGCACGCGCGTCCCCCCGCCAGTGCGGGCGCGGTGGGCACAAAACCTCAGCCACAAGGTTTCGGGGGTGTCCTCCCCTCTGTGCCTGTGCACCCCCAAAGCCCTGCACTGGAGGCAGCCCTCTGCTCCCCAACCCCGC
>NW_010558712.1:968-1390 GCF_000687285.1 Phaethon lepturus
TGCTGCCGGCTGGGACCAGCGCCAAAAAGGGTCAGGCAGGAGCAGGTCCTGCAGCAGCACCCCTCCACTCTCGTCCCCGTGCCCCTCGGCCGAGCGAGGCTTCATCCCTGCGCTGGTGCCCATCACGGCACCAGGCGTGATCTCCCCTTCCCCTTGCAGGCTCACCTGCGGCGAGCACTGCTGTCCGGGGGCACGCAGATAAACAGAGAACAAAACTCTTTGTAAAACCCGGATAAACAGAGAGAAAAACTCTCTGTAAACCCCAAACCTCGGTGAAACGCCCCTCTGCGAGAGGCACGCGCAGCCGGAGGTACCCACGCTGTCGGTGCCGTGGGAACAGGGCACGGGGGATGCTGCGAGTGCCCCCGACGCGCTGCCCGAGGCAGGGCTGCGGCAGGGCGGGCCCCGCCCGCCCTTGGGCC
>NW_010558712.1:1400-3122 GCF_000687285.1 Phaethon lepturus
GGCAAATAACCCATGCCGGCCATAACACCCGTGACAGCTACGGGACGGCACAGTCCTCCTGGTCAAGACAGGCTATTAAATACAGCCTGCCCACACCTCATTCCCACTCCAGGGCTCACGGATGCACGAGGCACAGCCACCAGCACTCAACACACCATTACTGCAAAATACTGCAAAACACTGCAAAAAGGGGCCGTTTTACCAGCAACTCCCAGTGCCATGGCCACAGGGATCAGGGAGGAGACCCCACTGGTCCCTGGGCTCCACGGCCAACATGCCCCAAGCAATTTATCCCGGGGCTCAGCAGCCCTCCGGGACTGCTCACGTGTCCCTGCTCGGCTCTGACGACAGCGCTGGACTGGTCCACGTGGCTGCAGCAGTCCCAGCTGTTTATGGTTATAGCCGAGTTAATAATTAAATAGATGCTGGATGGAGAGCAGAAGGGCTGGGGTGCAGCTGGGGAGCGTGTGTGGCGGCGACGGTGGTGGGGGGAGCCCCTTCCTCGTGATGTGCTCGCACCCGCAGCGCAGGGGGAGCGGAGGGCAATTCCAGCTCCCTGGGTTTTTGGGATGGGGCACCGGATCCCCCAGATCCCAGCCTCCACTCTCCTTCTAGCAAGGGCCCCATGTCTGCCGGGGCTCGCCCAGCCCTGCCCCAACACTCGGTGCAGGTCTCAGGCAGGGAACCGGCAGCAGCTCGGGAGCAGGAGTGAGCACAGGGATGCATCCCGGACAGGCAGATGGGAAGAGCTCGGTGGGGACCACAGTAGCCAGGGAATGCCCAGGTCTCCCTGATCCCGGTGGCCGGGCACAGCGTGCGTGCAGGATCCCAGGAGAGCCAGGCAGCAGAGGCAAGGCACGCTGGGGAGCGCAGCCTGGGCTGCCCGTGCTGGCACCCGGTCAGGGCCCCGGCAGGCGCAGGCGTAGAGCAGGGACGCGGATGCACGCTTACATAAAAAATAATAATAATGAAAATCTGCTAGCTCTGCAAACGGCGCAGCCTGCACAGGGGGATGGACTGGCCTGGCACTTCCAAACCTCCTGGACTTGTCCAAATCATGGCGAGACCAGGGGCACTGTCACACACACACAGATGCAGCCTGCAGCGGCGCAGCACGGCACACACCCCAGAGTGCCCCTTTCAGTGAGACAGCAGCCACCCCAGCTCCTCAAACCCTCCTGCCTTTCAAACAGAAATATGCTTTGCTTCCCTGTTTCTCAAGGAGGAGCTTCTCTCCCCCCTAAAGCAATGCATGCCCAGATCAAGGGGGGATCTGAGGCAGGAGGGGCCCCCTTTTTTGGCTGGAGAAGGCACTGCTCCATCTCTCCCTGGGAGAGAGGCTTGGGGGAGGCTGGAAACTCAACATGAGTCATGCTGGGCAGGCGGCAGATCCTGGGGGCTCCTGGGATTAACCCTTCAAAACCAGAAGTGTTTCCAGACACCCAAAGGCAGGAGGAACGCCCAGGGGCCGCGGGGAAAAGCTGGCTGCTGGGAAAGGGCGGGAAGTTACGGTGTCACATCTTGAGCATCCCGCAGGGGATGGAGAAGAAGATCCAAGTACGTGAGCAGTGGACAAGCAGCAAACAAGTGTACTCATCAGTGTCCTTCCCCTCCAAAAGAAGAGGAGGTGGAGAAAGATTACAGGGGGGTGCAGGGCCCCAAAGTGCATAGGTTCCATACGGGGTATCCACCCTCACATCACGCCTTGCTCCGGCACGGTGC
>NW_010558712.1:3198-3420 GCF_000687285.1 Phaethon lepturus
GCGCTGTCACACTGACCGCAGGCTCCGAGGGCAAGGCGCAGTCCGCAGGCAGGCTTTGGCACGTCCTGCTCGCGAGGGGTTTCCCCGTGGCACCAGCACCAGAGAAATGCCCCGCGGCGTTCCCCTGCTGTCCTTGAGACATCACAACGCGCGTCCTGCAAGAGCTTGGCCCTGGTGCAGCGACCCGCGGCAGCGAGCCCCGGCGCCTCTGGCAGCAGCCCG
>NW_010558712.1:3567-3975 GCF_000687285.1 Phaethon lepturus
CTGCTGCGAGCAGCCCGGGCCCAGCCTGCCAGAGCCGCCGGGTTTTACGGCTCCGGAGGCTCCAGGTGGATTCTCTCATGTTACAAGAATGGTTTGTTTTACAGCCCCCTTCCTGGTCTGGGGCTGGTCCATGCAGCCCAGGCCTGGCCTGGGTCCCCACAGCAGGGAGGGGGTGACATACAGCAGGACCGGGAGGGGCTGTATGGCCCCAGCATCCTGCATCTACCTGCTGCCACCCAAGGAGCCCCTCACCCCACCAAGGAGCAAGCATTGCTGCTTCAAAGGGAAACCAAGGTGCAGCCGCTTTCTGACAGCCCCTGACACCCAGCCCCACAGTTCCAAGGACTCTAACCCCAGCTGGGACAGCACTCTGGTCCCTTGCCTGCTGTTCCCCCTCCAGCCCCTCCT
>NW_010558712.1:4124-4508 GCF_000687285.1 Phaethon lepturus
CCCGTGTTGGAAGCCCTCCAGGAGAAGGCCCGGGACATCGCCCAGGACCATGGCCACACGTGGTTGACTCGAAGCAGGTAAGTCTCCCTCAGCAGAGCCCACCCCCAGCCACCCCCCGCACGGTGCTGCTGAGTGCTCCGGAGCGGCTCTCCGAATATAGCAGCATCAAATAGCTCCATCAATAATGCATCGCTTCTGCTTCCTCTTGCTGCCGTGTTTTCGTTGCTAACATGCGTGTCCTTCCTGTTAGCGGCCGCCTCCTCCCCGCCAGCTAGGCCAAGCAGGGACACGGCCACCGCGGGATGGGGACGGCTGCTCCCCTGGTTCTGGGTCCGGCGCCTGCCGGGAGCAGGGGGGGTGGGGCTGGGTGTCTGCCTGGGAAAA
>NW_010558713.1:0-2987 GCF_000687285.1 Phaethon lepturus
CCCCCGTGAGGGGGCTTTGGGGGTGGTGTTTGTCTCTGGGCTGCCAGAGCCCTCACCCCGGGCTCGGGGCCTTTGCTTAACTCACCCTGCGAGGGAGTATCGCCTGCTGAGCTCCTCGGCGTTTGCTACAGGCGGGGTTTTTTTGTTTTTCTTTTGGGGTTTTTTTTTTGGTTTGTTGGTGGTTTTTTTTTTTTAACAGAAAAAACTGTAACAGGCACCTCCCCGATCTGCGTGTGCATGAAAATGGACGTGAAGATACGATCTGGTGTTTCACACATGTCTGCGGCCTGAAGTGCCTTCTTTATCCACCAGTGAATCCTGTGGACGCACCGTTTCTCTCTCGGGCCTCCTCTGGTCTCTTATTAATGTTTAAACCAGGGGCTATCTCTGCAGAGAGCACCGCGCGGGGCCGGGCCACGGGGCGGAGTGTCACCCCAGTCTCCTGGCCTCCCGCACCCCGTCCTGGAGGGTCGGCCTGAGCCGCAGCCTGCGCACTGGTGATCAATACAATCTTGGAGGTGTCTTTCCCATTAATTTTATCAAGTTGCTTTTCTGTTTAAACTTCCAGTCCCCACAACCTCCTGTTGCCACCAGGTTAATGTGATGTCCACAGGTTGTGTTTTTGGCTGGAAAAGGCAGTGGAAATCGCTGTTTGTCTGCTTTCCCTGTCTTTTTGGTGCAGTTTCATAGATCTGTCATGCCCACCTCCTTGCCCGGGGCCTCTGCAGAAGATATTCAGTGCCTTGGATCATCCCTCTCGGTTTTCTCTTATCCTTTGCTACTTTGCAGTTCATTTTACTATTGCATTCCTGTAATTGTTATTTTTTTATTGGGCTGTTCCCAAATTTTTAGGATGACTTAATGCCTCTGGTTCCCAGAATCCAGCAGTTTAGGGGGTTGTTTCCAGCGGTGCCTTGAGGCAGCCTGAGCCCGGGCGGGAGATGGAGATGGGCTGAGTGAAGATGAAGAGTAGGCTCAGAAGTGTTTTGCTCCATGCAGCTTTCGCTGCTTATTCCACTCTGACCAGTACAGCTTTCTCTTTTCCATTGCTCTATGTTTTATTTCTTCTATTTTAAATAAAAAGCTGACAGGGCTCGGGGACCGTCTTTCCCTCCTGTGTTAGCACAGCAGCAGGATTGAGAGTCAATGGAGCTATAATCCTGCTGTTCTTACTAATATTGGTAGCCACTTCCCCCCAAAAGTTTGGCAGTAGGTGGCCCAAGGTTTTGTACTCCATTCTGGGTTATTTAACATATTTATTAACCTGCGTACAGAGTGAGTCGCTATTTGCAGATGGCATGTTATTTATTTAAAAGATTAATTATTTACATGTTATTTAGGTTGACTCCGGTCCAAAGAGGACTTTGAAGAGCTTCAGAGAAACAGGAGCCAAAATGGTGGAAGCAATGATGACAAATGAAATTTGGTGTTTTGCTGTAAAACACAGGCGATGATTATCATACGTCTCAGCAGCTATAAAGTGATACAGCCTATGCCGATGGGTCAAAAAAGAGAGTGGGACATAATCACATCTATCCTCGTGAGTGCTTCTGCTTGCTCCTCCTCTGTGGCTAGAAAATAATTATTAAAAAAAAAAATTAGACAAGTGTGGTGGGAGGGTGCTGAGAGAATGGGGACAGTGTGAAAAAGGAGGACTGCCCTGTGCCCCATCTTACCGAAGGTGGCAGAAGCTCCCGGCGTGACGCACGTGGGAGGGCTGGGATGGAACGAGAGGCTGCACAAGCCCCGCATGAGTGCTCCTTACTTGTGTTGCCCTGGGACGTCTAAGGGGCTGGAGAAAAAAAGACACTTGAACCACGAGAAAAAAGCCCTTTCCAGTGTGATTTGAAAGCCACCACTGTGTCACCTTACGGAGGCCATTTATTTAACTTCCTATAAAACAGGAAAACCTACGAAGGAGAAGTTGTACTGCGGGCGTCCCTCCACCTTCCGCGGGGGCTGGTGCCTTGCAGCCACGGAGGTTTTTTTTCCCTTTGGCACCACTACAGGCATCGCACCCCTGAGCCAAGGCTGCAGCATAGCAAGAGGGGAAACAAGGGGATTTTTGAGACACATTTTGAAAGCTCCACGTTCTTTCAGTAGTGGTCAGAAAATCCCCAGACAGACCCAGGAGAAAGGGGTGATGTCCTGTTTGGAAACTAGGATTCTATTAATTGGGTTTGTCCCGTTTGCTTTCACAGTGGAGGGATGCCTAGGGAAAACCTTGGGAATCATTGAAGCAGGGTGGATGCTGGTACATTTAACGTTGCGGCATTTTATCTTGTTGCTTTTTTTTTTTTTTTGCTACTTTTGTAATTTTCAAATTTGCAATCAAACCTTTTAACTTTGCTATGATTAAATTTTTCCCTTTGGTTTGTCTGGAGCTGAGACGGATCTTGGATAGCTGCGGCAAACATGAAAACAATGGTATCTCCAGAAGTTGTGTCCGAATGAAGGAGCTGTGCAGATGAAACACTTTTGATGCTTGTGGTGAATGACAAATGTCACTTTGGGGGTGGAAAAGTCAAGTGGCAAGACCAGGAGGAAGGCCTGACCTGGCAGATATTTTCTTGCAGCAGGGTGGCAGGTAGCAGAGGGGCTGCCCACAGCTTCAGGAAATCCCGTTTTGCTCTCACAGGCCAGCTCAGGAGGAGCGGCATGTTGTGAGACAGGGGAGGTCCAGAGTGTAATGGGAAGAGGGCCTGGGAAAGCTCCCAGAAAGCAAGCAAAAAAAAAAAAAAAAAAAAAGTGAGGAAGAGCTGTCCTGGGGATGTGTGATAAAGCACAGCGGTGCTTGCCAGCCCCTGGGCTCCCTGCATCATCGCAAAGCTCCAAGAGGTCAGGCGGTGATACTACTGTGTGAAATCGCAGCAAAAAGGAAATACTTTCTCATGCAACTTGCAGTTGTTTTTCTTGCAACTTGCAATTAAACTCTCACACGCAGGAGGCCGTGAGGCTGCGAGTACAAAACTCGGAGGCTGGACATC
>NW_010558714.1:0-296 GCF_000687285.1 Phaethon lepturus
AGTATTTTTTGCTAAGAAAAGGGAAAATACAAAAATAATTTAAAGGATATTAAAGTAATAATTTAAAGCAAATAGAACCGAAACTACATGAATGTGCCTGTTAAGGAAGAGTCAGGAGTTTTGATGCCTAAATAAAGTGTTTGTGCTATCTACCCCTTTGGGTGTCTCTCAAGTCCCCGCTGGAGCCCCGAGGCAGGAGAAGGGACCCGTGGGGACTCCCTTGCCCTCCCCACGCCCTGCGCTGGCTGCTCCCCCCTGGGCAGGGCGGCCTCGGCCCCATGGCAGCTGCCGTGGTG
>NW_010558714.1:437-868 GCF_000687285.1 Phaethon lepturus
GGAACGGCCCCGGCGGCACCCGCGGTGCTGCCAGGAGAGTCGGGGCCACCGCGGAGGCCCTTGCCCTGCAGTGCTCAGGCACAGCGGCAAACCCACGTGTGACGTCCCAGCTTTTATTAGTGAGGATCTGCAGGTTTCTGCGATGGAGGCTGGGAGGGCAGTTGCGTGTCACGTTGTCCTGCGAGGATCCTGGCCTCCTCTTGCTCAGCCCACGCGCACCCGCGGTGCTGCCAGGAGAGTCGGGGCCACCGCGGAGGCCCTTGCCCTGCAGTGCTCAGGCACAGCGGCAAACCCACGTGTGACGTCCCAGCTTTTATTAGTGAGGATCTGCAGGTTTCTGCGATGGAGGCTGGGAGGGCAGTTGCGTGTCACGTTGTCCTGCGAGGATCCTGGCCTCCTCTTGCTCAGCCCACGCGCCAGGAGCCGGGCGC
>NW_010558715.1:0-290 GCF_000687285.1 Phaethon lepturus
TGCCATGTCCACATGCCACATCCACACGTCCCTCCAGTGAAGTGGCCTGTGGGGCACTGCGGCCCTTTATACGCACGCCAAGAGCAAAGTCTAAGGAGCCCCGGGTTGCCCCTCGCCTCCGCTCGCTGCTCACCTCCTCCCCAGAAATTCCTGCAGTTAATGGGTAACCCCGCGGCATCCCGCGTCAGCCGCGTCCCCAGGGAGGGATGGGGCACGCGCCCGTGGGGTACTGTGCCACTGGCACACCCCGCCTCGCCTGCCCAAGGCTCAGCATCGTCCCTGGGCAAGCA
>NW_010558715.1:421-1709 GCF_000687285.1 Phaethon lepturus
GAGAAGGACTTGGTGCTGGTGTTGCTGGGGTGTCCCAAACCAGAGGTGAGGCCACGCACACATCCGCCATCCTTGGAACCATCTGAGCACCAGCCGAGAGGGACCCAGCTCTGCCTAGGGCATGCACCATCCTCGCCGCCACGGTGTTGGCGGTGGGTTACGTCAGCACCAGTGTGGGCCCTGTGTCCTGTTGCTGGTGGTGATGGTGCCACATGGCCCGGCTCAGTCTGTGCCAGTGGCTCAGCGTGGAGCAGCCGGCAGTGCTGCGAGGGCTGCGTGGGGCAGAGCCCGCGTCTTCCCAGCACATGAGATGCTAGGGTGGGCAGGAGCAGAGTGACACCAGTGTTGCTGTCACCACCTCCTTGATGCCATTTATCATTACCTGCTGTTTATGCACCTCCTGCCAAGTTTCCATCCACCCACAAGATGCCTGGCCAGCTTGCATCCACGTCTGCTCAGGGGAGAGCCAGGGGCCAAAGGCCCCTCCAGCCCCAGTGCCTGTGGGGAGCAGGCATGGAGGAGCCATGTGGCTGCCACGTCCCCATTCCCCTGGGATCGGGCACTCCCAGGACCCATCACCATGGCAAGCCAGCTGCGATTGTATGGAGGGAACAAGGAGAGGTCCCTTGGGTACCCCAAGGTGCTCGGGGACAGCCTGGGGACATCCCTGCCAGTGCTGGAGCATCACCGAGGCTCCGCCGAGTCACAGACCGATGGAGCTGAATGCCTGGGAGGTGCCACAGCAGGGGACATGTCCTGGCTCTGCAGGGCCTGCGGACTCTTCTGGCTGAGGGGTGCAGCCCACTGGCACCCACAGAGGCCTGTGCCAGGCTGAAGCAGGCAGGAGGCCCGTGTCCGCACTTGCCCCATGCCCGGGGGCTTTTGGCCAGCTGCCCCCACAATCATTAACCCAGTGAGGCCCTGGCAGCTCTGGCTGTCACTCATTGACAGGGTCGGGGCTGAAGTCCTTGGCCATGCCGGCCCCGCAGCTTCCCCTACACCATCAGCGGTACTGAGAAAACAAGCTCCTGGCACTGCCCCTTGCTGCCAGGCAGGGTGGCACCGGAGCCAAGGGCTGGCTCCAGCCCTGCCCTGGCCCCAGGGGGGCTCCGTGGGGTATGAGGGGCTGGAAGGAAAAGCACTGTCTGGCCTCAGCAGTGGAGGAAGGAGCGGGACGCATGTCCAGGCAATGCTCTTTATTTCCCCCGGTTTCACACCACAGATGGGACTGAGCAGCACCACAGAGACACAGGGGGGCTCTGACCAGGGCTGCAGCCAGCTGTGGCAG
>NW_010558715.1:1856-6410 GCF_000687285.1 Phaethon lepturus
GGCAATGGTGACAGAGCGGTGACCCAGGGCACAGCCAGGAAGGGCCCCAGCATGCGTGGATGATGGAGGGATCTCCTGGCTGCTGGTGGGGGGCTGTCTCCATCGCGGACTGGTTCTGGGACCTCTGGGGACACAGGGCTGCAGGGGAGACCCACAGGGCACAGCCGCGTCTGGCAGAGCTGGGCTCAAGGTTACAGCCCAACACAGCTACCGGCAGAGATGCCAGGCTGGGCACACACTGGGTACCTGCACGCCAGGCTGAGGTGCTCAGCACCCAGGGGTGCTGCATTCCTCTGACACCAGGCAGGCCTGTCCCCGAGGGCCAAGCAACCGCAGCCCCAGCCGGGCCAGGGCAGGGGACCTAACGGGGAATCTGCTCCTGTGGGTCGCTTCAGCAGCCACCCACACAGGGTCTGCCTGCGGGGAGAAGGAAGGCTTCTTTGGCACGAATCTGCTGGCTCTGCCACGGTCTGCTTAGGGCAAGAACCAGGTGCCCTGCTCCACAACAGTGGTGCTACCATGGCAGGATCGCGGCCCAGCCATGCTCATGTAACACAGACGGTAACAACCTGCCTGGGACACAGGCCAGCAGGGCCATGCTCACCCTCCCAGGGAAGGGTAGGCCCACACATCAACAATGGGGGAAGCCCTGTTCCTGTGGGGTCAGGGACCGGATCCATCCCTCAGCTCCGGACATGCATTCTCCTGACCCTGCCTGCCCACAGCACCAGCGTTCAGGGCTGGGGCCTGCCCTGCCAGCACACCCACCCTCTCTATCCTGCACACCCTTCAGCTGGAAGGGTGCTTTCCCCACCAGAACAGTCAGCAGGGCTGTGCCAGCCCAGCACAGGCAGGATTTGCTGGGCAGGCGGCAGAGCAGACAGAGGCACCGGCCAGGACAGTGCCAGGCACACGTGGGACATTACAAAGTGCTTTGCAACGGGGATTCAAACTATGTACAGGACTCCCTTGACGTGCACCAGGATACAACCTCACCGAGGGGCATGGCAGCTGCTCAACCACTCACAGTGACATGACACGACAGTTTGGGACAGGACGTGGATGAATCTGCAGTCCAGGCAGTGTCGGTGGTGCAGGGCAGGGCCAGTCAGGCCCCGTGTTGAACACCGGCATGGCCCGGGGGTACCATGTGCCGGGTGCAGATGTGCAGCAGGACTCATCGGAGCTCGTGATCGACCGGAGGCTGAGCCGGCACGGCCTCTGTGGGCTGAGGATGGCCGCTTCCCTCAGAGCCTGGGCGAGGGGCACAGGGCTGATTTGACCCCTTGCAGGTGCTGTCGTCCTGCCCAGGGAGCTGGAGGAAGTCGGGCAGGACCAGGTCCTCCTTGGAGAGCAGCCCACGCTGGTCGTTGGCCCGGCAGCTCTGGGCACGGCGACCGGAGGCTGAGCCGGCACGGCCTCTGTGGGCTGAGGATGGCCGCTTCCCTCAGAGCCTGGGCGAGGGGCACAGGGCTGATTTGACCCCTTGCAGGTGCTGTCGTCCTGCCCAGGGAGCTGGAGGAAGTCGGGCAGGACCAGGTCCTCCTTGGAGAGCAGCCCACGCTGGTCGTTGGCCCGGCAGCTCTGGGCACGGTTCAACTTGGGGTTCCTGTCCTAACACCTCGGCTGCCCTCTCCACCCGACATGACCCTGAACATGTTCCAGGCACAGCACCTGCACCTTCTCCTTGCTCCATGCCAGCACCCATGGGACTCTGCACCCATCCCCAGCACACTGGGGGACCCCAAGTCCCCGCATAGCCTATCCCCAGCTTCACAGGACCCTGCACCCATCCCCAGTGGACCAGGGGCTCTGTGTCCCTCACGCCGTGTTTTGCCCCAGCCCTCAGGTTTCAGACACACCAGGTCTCACCTTCCAGGTCGTACGTGCAGCGGTTAAGGTTCGTGGCAGCTGAAGACCGGGGCCGGGAGAAGGAAGAGGGCATCTCCCAGAGTGTGTCACGCTCTGCTCCTGTTGGGCTTCCCTCCTGCGATGAGCGGCCCAGGCCTCAGTGACAGGGCAAGGAGGCAGCACTCCCTCAGCCCACATCCCCACTGCCCTCCCGTAGCCAGGCTCCTGCCTCAGCACCCGCTTCCCAGCTCAGCAGCATGCGCTGGGGTCGCAGCAGGGCACACCTTCCCCATGGACCATGGCAGCAGCTGTGGGGGCATCTCTGACCAGGGCAGTGGGATCTTAAGCTCACCTCGCTCCGGAGTGGGGAGGGGGCAGCCGCGGCCTCAGCGCTCTCCACCCGCATGTCTGCAAGGTAAGTGATGCTCAGCACCCTGTGCCAGCACGCCGGTCCTGGCCCAGCTGATGACAGGATGGAGCCCATCCCAGGGAGCAGGAGCCATGGCCAGCAGAAAGCAGCCCTGGCCCTGCGAGCACTCTGTAGGGGCACATGGCTTTGTGGAGTGACACGGCTTTGGGGGCAAGATACTTTACCTGCTGGTGTTTCCAGGACGAGTTTCTGAGCAGCCACTGTGCTGACCAGCTTCTCCAGGTCCAGGGCAGCTGGCTCGCCTTGCTGCAACAGGAAGAGCCAACCGGTGTCATGCTCGCTGCGGCACGGCAAAGGCAGGCAGGCTGAGGACCTGTGAGTGCCCCACCAGACCCTGCCAGGTCACGGGCTGCACAGCACAGAGCACACCCACATGGCGGGGTGCCACAGCCCATCGCAAACACCAGTGACTCTCCACGAGCCCGCAGGCTGCCCCTGGCACACACCACTGCTCCCTGCCACCTGGTCACTGCCAGCAGCCCCGGCCCCGAGCCCTAAACCTGGGCCCCCACCACCAGCATCCCAGCTGCAGGAGGCTGGGGCTGTGCCCATCGAGTCGTGAGCCCTCACCCGCCGCAGCAGTGCCAGCTCCATGCTCACACCATACTTCCCCAGCACGGGCTGCAGCGCTTCCCGGATGCGCTTGGTTGACTTCGCCGTGATGCGGATGGTCTTACTGAGGGAGGAGATTTCCAGCCTGCGGAGAGGGAGAAGAGGCTGTCTGCAGGCAAGCACGGACAGGCAGGGGCAGAGACGGGACATTCGGGACTGCCTGGGGGTTGGGTGTGGAGCACCATGGGTGGCCACACACGATGTGGACTGGACACTTGTGGACACCATCATCAGCCCCAGAGCTCCCACTCACTCAAAGCTTATCCTGTTCTCCAGCTTCACCTCCTGGTCTGCCAACACAGAGCACTCCTGGTCCAGCACCAGTGCTTTCTGCAAGAGCCAAACCATCAGGAGACAGCAAGCAGAGTAGCACATGGTCCCAGCCATGGGATGGTCCATCTGGTAGGAGCCCCCTCTCCCTCCTACCTGCTCATTTCCCACCAGGTAGACCTTGATGTCGGGGAGGCTGAAGCCACGCTTCTCGCATATCCCTGCCAGCATGTCGCGGATGGAGTGGCCAGGCCGGACAGAGGCCAGCGAGGCTGTGCCATCGGGCAGGTACACGCAGCAGTACTTCATGGGCTTGGACGGCAGCTCTGCCTCGCTGCCCCCCAGGCTTTTCCGATGGCCCTGCCGGGAGGGATGCAGCAGGATGAGCCCAGCCGGTGTCAGTGTGATGCGCGGGGCCGGTGTGGTGACGACTCACCTCCGTCCAGGGGCTGGCGGCCGTGCTGGTCGAGGACAGGAAGCCCAGGTCCAAGCTGGCCGAGGAGTTGAGTGAGCCCTGGGACTCCCGCCACAGCATGGTGCTCCCACCACCTTCTCCCCCGTCTAGGACAGACAGAGGGAAGGTGGTGGGGACCGTGGGCTCCTTTCAGGGGTGGCACGGTCCTGGCTGCCCTGCTTGGCACAGCACCTACCTGCCCAGGAGGGTTCCCGCCGTTCTCCCTTGCTGAGGGACCGGCGGGGGCTGCGGTTGGCACCACTACCCACTGTCTCCACACCCAGCGGCAGGGACTTGCCCAGCTTCAGCTTTGACTTCTGGGGCAAACAGAGAAGCATCTCAGCTTGGGAACGTCTGAGGCTGCCCCTTCCCTTTCCCCAGTCCCCCAACCGCTTGTCTGTCCTCAGCCTGGGGCTGGGTTTGCTCCAAAGAACAGGAAAGGGACCCAGAACCATTTTCTCAGGTGAAGGGAGAGGTCCCCATCCCCCCTTCCCACCCCACTCACCTTGCTGAGGTCAGGCGGGGGGCTGCTGCTGCGGGAGTGGGGACGCAGGTCGGGCAGGGGCTGCCCTTGGCTCTCTGCCCGCAGGCAGGCCTGGTAGAGCGGGGATTTCACGAAGCGCGTGTAGCTGTCAAACTTCATCAGGTTAAAGATCTGCAAACGAAGGATGTGTATGCTTAAGACCCCTGCCCACCTACAGCTCACTTTGACCACCGCCCCGTGGCACGGCCCCGAGTTGACAGCAGTGATGCTGGGTGATGGGTGGGGTGGTCCCACAGCACCCATCTTGCAGGTGGGGTGGCGCATGGGTGCTGCTCATACCTGGAGCTGCTGGATGCGAAACATGTCTGGGGAGGGGTTGGCCAGCATGTCCTCCCCAATCCAGGCCTGCTTGTCGATGTTCACGGGACTGACTGAGTGGCTGGGGGGGGACTC
>NW_010558715.1:6450-9192 GCF_000687285.1 Phaethon lepturus
GTGCCTCCTGGGCCAGCTGCGAAAGTGGGGTGTCAGGCCGGGACCAGGAGCCCCGTTCTCACTGCTACCCTGCGGGGAGCCCCTGGCTCACCCCATGGAGCCACCTGAGCCCTGAGGGGCCAAGAGCCCCCTGGGACCAGCTCAGTACCTGCACTTCAGGACGGGCATTGGATCCAGCCTCCCTCACCCAGCGCCAAGCTCTGGGCACAACATGCCAGTCTCTCCATGGAGGTACAGCCTGAGGTAGGAACCATCCCCACCAGCTGTGTGGCTCTGTCCCCACGAGCCCCCGTCGAGCTCTCTGCCCTTGGTCTCTTGTCCTCCCAGCAGCGTTCTCCACCCTCTGGCCACCCCAGACTGGAGAAGCACTTCCTGCTCTGTAGGCTGTGGCTTTTCAGATGCTCATCACATCCATCTCCTTGTCCCTCCCACAAGAGACTCCAGCCTGCTCAGCCTCCCAGAACAGGGGTCTGACAGGGCGCTGGGACATGCAGGCACGACAGCCACCTCCACCTCTGCCCACATCCCTCCCAGCAGTTGTGTGACCCAGGCTCAGCTGCACCGTGGATGCATGGAGGCCAGTACCTGCTGCGTGTCACTGGCCGGGATCTGCTGGAATCGCTCACATGCCTGCCAGAAGTAGACGTTTTCGGCACTGAACTCCTTCTTGAGGAACTCCTGTGTGGCAGAGAGAGCTGCTGGCCAGGACAGCACCATGGCTGTGGGATGGCTTGGTTGCCCATAAATAGGAGCCAACAGTAACAAGGATTGAGGTCTGGGCTGTGGCACTCACAGTGAAGTAGGTGACAGCCACACGGTCCTGCAGCAGCGTCTCAAAGGATTCGGCCCAGCTGACCACAGACCCCTGTGTGGAGCCGCAGGTGGCTGGCGGTCCCGGCAGGCTGTTCACGCTGTGGTTGCTGCCACGCGCCCTGGAGGCGTTTAACTCTGAGAGAGAAAAAAGGTCAGTTCTGGCTGCCTGGGTGTCCCCCAGGGTCATTCCCAATCACCAGCAGCCCCCCGGATCTGCAGCAAGTTCATCCACCCCATCCTGATCGGAGGCGGCAAACCCTCAGGTAAGGAATGCGAGGAGCATCACAGCGGCATCCACGGCAGATCAAGTGCCCGATGCCGTAGCTGGCACCTTCAGGCGTGACTGTCCCTTCTCTGCCAACGCTGGCTGTCCTCCCCTCCCCGGGGTGTCACCGTGACTCCGCCTGTGACTCATCTCCCAGGGGAACAAAGCTGATGTGTGGGGAAGGCACCCAGCCGGGGAGGGAAAGCAGGGTGGAAAGGGACATGGGGGGCATGCAGCGTGGAGGGAAGCTGGGAGGATGGGTAGAGGTGCCTGAACTTTTCCATTCCTCTGGCCATGACGAGGAACAAATCCAGCGAGAGGAAGGCTCAGAAGGTGTGATGCCCAGCTCCCAAGCCCAGGAAAACTCTCCCTCAAGGAAACCCAAAGTAACCGTGCATTCAAATTGAGTCACTCAGTCAAAAAGGCGGAAGTTTCCAGGGGCAACCCCAGCTTTTGAACTGGTTTGGCTGGTGAGCAACTGGGAGCAGAGGGTCATTTGCGAGAAAAGGGTATGCAGGCAGGGTTCTCCCTGCAAAGCCGGCGGGAACAGAGGAAGCAGCAGGCTGATGATTTGCTGCCTCCCTGCCCTTCTCCTCCTGTCCAAAACACGGGGTAACTGTGCACACCCTGTGCATGCAGGTGCGAACAAGCAGCCACTGGCACCCTGTGCTGGAAGGATCCCGCAGCAGGGCTGAGACAGGTGAATGGGCCATCTGAGACATCCAGTGCACTAAGAGACAGTCAGACAGACAGACTCCCTCAGAGAACACAGGGCTGGCTGGTACCCAGGTTCTGCTTGCCCTGGGAAGCCACTCAGCCCCTGACACCCAAGGGTGCCAGGTAAGCAGACAGAAGGGAGGGACAGGTGACACAGGGCTGTGCGGGAGGGACGGAGGGATATGGGAAGTCCCTGGCACAGGGCTCAGCCCGGCACTGCGGGGCCCAGCCATGCATCCGCCCACAACACAGCCTGTGCTGACACAGGACCTGGCTCTCTGCTGGCTCCTTGCCCCTGGCACCAGTCTGGCTGTGGGCTTCCCCGCCCCCGAAGATGATGCCAGCCTCCCATCCCAGAGCACAGAGCAGCCTTACCTCCATCCGACACAGCCGGGCCCTGCGGGAGCGGAAAGAAGAGAGGTGAGAGGGGGCACAGGACGTCTGTCAGCCCAGTGGAGCGGTACCAGGCAGGCGTCAGGGCAAGCCCAGTCCGAACCCAGGAGCAAGGGACACGGGCTGCCAGCAAACACCACTCTGGTGTTAGCTGCAACCACGATGGCTGCACCACAGCAGGCGCAGAACACGGGGCTCCCAGCCCCCGGGCAGCAAGTAGCGGTGGGGGTTACAAGGGGAGGGCAGCTTTTCTCCCACCTCCTGTGCATCTACTGCCCTGGGGCCAGGCCAGCAATTGGGAAAGGGTAGATGCTGTAAGAGATAACTCCGCCACCGCTGCCCAGGGAGGAGAGAAGCAGCCTCACCGGCACAGGAAGAGGAGGGGAGGAGGGGAGGGAAGGAAGGACAACCACAGCCCAGAGCAGGCAAACTGCCTTCTCTCTCCTTCCTTGGGCCCTGGGGCTACTGAAGGGCAGATGCCCACAAACAGGGACTGGGTTCTGCCAGAGCTGCCAGCCCGGGGCACAGCAGGCCAGGGTGCTCCGCAGCATTCC
>NW_010558716.1:0-239 GCF_000687285.1 Phaethon lepturus
CCCTCTTCCAGTTTGCTTTAATACAAGTGTGATTTACTGGTGATGACTGGTGCGCAGGAATACTGGGTATGATACAGCCTTGCAGCGTCCCCAGAATATTGCTTTAACTGTGCAGCGGGGGGGGCAGAGTGCGATCAAGACAGGGAAAACCCAGTGGAGAGAGCAGGGGCCCAGCTGTGGGTGCCAGGCCCAGGGGTGCTCAGGGGCTGAGGGTCCCTGCTCCGCTGCTGGTGGAATAG
>NW_010558716.1:320-16209 GCF_000687285.1 Phaethon lepturus
GACCTACCATCTTTAAAATAAATAAGGCTAAGACTTCAGGCTACTGGCTCAGCTGGCTGGGGTTGGTGCAACTGTTCTAGTCTGTATTAGTGTTCACAAGTCCCTGCCTGCCTGCTGCCACGTGGCTTTGGCGAGTTTGCAGGCAGGACATAATGCCCAACGCTGCCAAGGAGTTTCAGGTCAGTCCCTATGTCCCCACAAAGACACCTGTAGGTTGGCCCAGGCTAGACACAGTCCGATGCCCCAGCCCAGGGCAAGAGAAGGCAACACACTACAAACAGATCTGCTACTTGCTCCCTGCCCGCACTCGCCAGGGCAGCAGAGCTGACCCCAAAAAGCAGGGCCAGCCCCCCTAGCTGAGGTTGCAGCAGCTCTTCCCATCCCTGCTCACACATTTCCTTGTGCCCAGCCCGAGGCTGGCTGGAGAGGGCGATACTGGAGCTGCCGCGGGGCTAGGAGCAGCCGGGAGCAGGGGAAGGAGGCAGCCGGAGAGCTGCTGTGGGGAGCAGGAGCCCTGGCTGGGGCACTGTGAGCCCTGGGACCTCCGTGCGAGAACAGTTCATCTGGCAAGACAGGCATCCAGTTCACAAAATGAGGCTCAGAAACAATCGTTCCTGTTCTCGGCACGCACCCGCTCTTCGAGTGGCGCTAGGTGACAAACCAGGACAGCCTTCTCCCACCTCAGCACCACACAGGGATGGCAAAGGCAGTGCCAGGTTTGCATGGCGAGGCTGGGATGGCAAGATAAACTAGGGAACAAATACAGTAGAGACTTCAGCCAGCCCCTTCCTAATTCTAGGCAGATTATTTTGGGAAGCTTTTTCACATTATAACTCATATATTATATCTGTACCACAACTGAAGTGTGAAAATGCTAAATCAGAATTAATGCAATTTTAACTGCACCTTAGATAAGCTACTGAAAAATAAGATTAAATCATATATTCTTATGAAACTAAAAGAATCAGTGAAAGGTGGGGAAGAGGTCATAGGCCACGCTGGGCCAAGTCCTGCAAAACCTTTGAACTGCAGACAAGATCCAATCGTTGCAGCAATCGCCTGCAAGGACAACTCTCGCCTGAGGCAGTGGCCGGGCTCTCTGGGCAGCCCCCAGTCACGCCGGGTAACTGGGTGGCTGTTTGTGCTGCTCACGAAGGCCTCGGCACGCTGCAGCCCCACACACGGCCACTGAGGGTTAGACAACACAGTCAAACCAGGTGGCACGGTAAGGACAGAAAAAGATTTGATGCAGATGAAGGGAAGGGGGAGGTTTCAAGAAATTCTTCCTTTCAAGAAACCCCGATAAATCTAAGCTTATTCAAACCATATGGAGCAAACGCAATCAGCCGACTCTCCGTACTGCACAGCCGTGACTCTTGTGCCAGCAAACCAGCTTCACCCTTGGTAGTCTTCTCCTTTCCCACAGGCTTTGCTCAATCCAGAGAACAGCATGGTTAAAAAGACAAGAGAGGTAGATTACAGTCATGATTAAAAGCAGATTAGTCATCTAGGCTTCAATTTAAAAAACAGATTCCAGAAGATGCCAAGAGGTTGCTGCTTCCAAAACTAGCTTTTTCAAAAGTCTTCTCCCTCCAGAGTGAGTGTGAGTGCGTGTCCCTGAACAGAGCTCAGAAGAATTGCTACATTATTCTCCATCATGGGACACCGGTATTGCTGTTGAGCTGTAGTAGGCGACGTGAAAGGCAGACTGCAGGATGGTGCTTGTGCTCCCAGATGTGTGGGAAGCTACTTCCGAAGGTACCTCTGGGCCAGGATAGCCGCATCCAAAGGGTTCATGGGCTGAGCGTCATGGCCCAGGCGTCGCACTGGGGGGATGTTCCCAAATTGCCGCTTCTGTAGGAAGCTCTTGGCCTCATGCAAGGTGTTCTTCTCCTCAGCCAAGAGCAGCTGCTGCCTCATGTAGTTCTCAAACTCGTACTGCGAGCACTCCTCCGTCACCTTCACCTGCCAGAGAACCACCCTGTCAGAGCCACAGCAACAAGCAATGGTCCCACAACTCCTCTCCAATGGTCCTGAGCTGCGACGGGATAACTGGAGTCTTAACGCAAGAACTGGACCTGCTGCCAGACGTACAGGCAGGACTCCCCATGAGTCACCAGTACCACCAGGAACAGAGGTCTGGAAACCTTAGTGGCTGTCCTGACACAGCTCATCCCAACCCTGCCAGATATTCAGGGGCTGCAGCTGTCTGACCCCAGTTCTCACATCCCCCCAAGCCCAGCAGAAGGATTTCTGGTGGCAACACCAACTGCGGCATTGCAGGCAAAAGCTCCTACAAGGCTGTCCCCAGGCAGTGAGGTCACTGGCCGTCACTTCCAACACAAAATACGCTGGCAAGAAAGCAGGATGTTTACTCCCATCACAGAACTCACCGGGGAGCCTGAGCCAACATCACTACCTCCTCCCAGCTCTCCCAGCACATGTGAGCTCTCAGCTGCGTGCAAGGGAGCAAGTGCTGCTCAGAGAGGAGCAAGCTGCCCCTCAGCCA
The DNA here is from genome assembly GCF_000687285.1 of Phaethon lepturus. Taxonomy (NCBI): domain Eukaryota; kingdom Metazoa; phylum Chordata; class Aves; order Phaethontiformes; family Phaethontidae; genus Phaethon; species Phaethon lepturus. The sequence continues at coordinate 2,830 of NW_010558716.1, forward strand.
GCTCCAGGGCTGGCAAGCTCACTTCCAGACAGCACAGCCAGCTGGATGTGAGTCCTGGTCCCAGCAGCATGAGCCTATCCTTCTGCTGCACAAGACAGGGATGGACTCGGACGCCTTGTAGAGCGGCAGGCGGCGCCGGGGTGTAAGAGCGGCAGCCGCAGCTGGGTCCTCACTGCCCTCCCCTCACCAGCTCGGGGTCCACAAGGGGCTGCCATCTTTTTCCATTACAGACAGACTTGGCACAAGGGCATGGAAAAGCAGTTCTGTGGAATGGAAAGTAGGAAAACCTACCTCTTGGGGATTTTCAGGGTTAGCCACTTGGTCATCGATGTCCGGCACCACTTGCAAAGGGCCACTCAGCGAGGACATAGACTGCCTGTGGGGAGAGCACAGTGTCAGGGACCCAGAGCATGGCCCCACTCACCCACCCTCACCCCACACCCTGGCCAGGGCAATCCCACCTGGCTGGCCATGGCTGGCCACCAGAGTGTGGCACAGAGCTGTCTGGATGGCACATTGGCTACTGCTACTAAAGGACAGTGCTCCAAATTCAACTTCCCTAGTATGAAATCATATTATAATCCCCAGAGCTACATTTTGTTGTTGTTGTTATTTAAACAGGATGCGGAACTCTAACTTTTGCATAGGTAGGAGGGAAAACAGCCACAGCTCCAAAAATCACAGACTTCACTGCCGACTCAACAGGCAGCACAAGAACTTTGCCTGGGCATGCTGTGCAGCACAGATAGAAGGTCACAGGGCTGACAAGAGAGGGCTGCACCAAGCAAACACCACCAGGATCCATTTCTGCTGGAGTGTGCTACTGGAATCTCATTCCAGTTAGCTCATGCCAGTGCTGGAGTCAGATTTACCCTCAAAAGGCATCCCCACCTTGCACGCATAGTGTTCCCACCTCTAATGGCATCTCCTGCTTTTGCCCTCTACAGATCTCATGCCTGCTTTTACTTAATGGATAATGCAGTGCTAATTACAAGCTTGCATGAAGCATCTGCATTTGGCTGCATCTGTTTGTACATGTAAGATATTCCTCACCATCAGACTTTCTTTAAAAATCAAATCTGGGGAGCACAGCAGTGAAGGCCTTCCTGTACCCCAGTACTGTTTTATAATGTTACTGCTTTACAGACTCCAACCTTGGTCACAATGACAAGCATTTGTACAGGCCACTCCAGCTGTATCCATCAGCAGACACCAATGGCTGATTAAAGATTTTTTTGCAGTTCACACAGGCCATCCTCTGGTGCCCCGTTTGGCAGCAGTCTGCTGGCTGCAGCTGGAATAACATATCCTGTGGCCAGAGACGCCATGTCCCCATCTCTCTCCTCTCACACATACCATGATGCTATGATGGAGCTAAGAGAATCCAGCACTTCAGAAGCTGTCAGACGCTGCTGCGGATCCAAGACCAGCAGTTTTCGGATCAAGCACACAGTATTTTCTGAGACCCGTCCATCCCTGGGAGAGAGAATGTGTGGTGAGCCCGAGTGCACAAGGTGGGCAGAGGCAGGAGCAGGATGGATGAGCTGGGAGCAAAAGTCAGGAACTAGAGGAGCCACCACTGCTCTGACCAAGAGAGCCCAGAATTAACCAGGAGGTTGACTCCCTATCCCTGCAGCATGGAGCCTTTCTCACTTTTACACAAGATGTCCCAGCTCTGCTATTGCTCCCTTGGTGTCTACTGCATACAGTCTTTGTTCTCATTACTGCTGCGACCCTCAGGGGCTTTGACTGAAGCCCCTCCAGCTCCGGCTGTCCCAGTAAGGCCCAGAGCACCATCCCCACAGGCACTAAGAGAAGGGCCTCCCCAGGACAGGCTGTACTCACTCAGGGATGGTGTACTCGGCAGCCTTGATTTTGCGGAAAAGCTCCTGAGGTATGCTGTCGTAGAAGGGGAACTGGCCATAGAGCATGGTGAAGAGCACCACACCCAACGCCCACATGTCACTGGGTTTTCCACGGTACGGCCGTCCTGCAGGGAAGAGAGACAATAGCAATAGGCTTTAAGACACCACTCACCTCTGTGGCCCACCATCAGCAGTAAAGGTACTGAAGTAACCCCTGCATGTGGTCCTTTTTTCTAAGCATTAACCAAAAACACTCAAGACTTCCTATTGCAAGATACTAAGATCCTCTTTCAAAGGTGCACCCTTTGCAAATAAGCACATTGTTCTTCTCCACACAGGTGTCTTCCCTTTCCCCACAGAGCAGGGCTATCCCTGCTGAATGGCCTTGATGTGATCCAAGAGCATCAAGCAATCAGAACCCCTGTGTGCTGTGCTGGAGTTCACACCTCACTCCGCCATCCCTGCAAGCTGTTGCTGCTGGGAGTCCCTGAGCCTCACAGGCTCCACAGATGCACCATGCTGCAAGTCTCAGTCAAAGGAGAAGAGAACTTAAGGGCCAGTAAGCACAAGGCACAGGGAGGCAGGAAAGAAACCCCGAGAAGCATAAGTGCTCCTCAGGTGAAAAGTGGCCCAGGATTAATGCCAACTTCACCACCCCGGCTGCACCAGCGATTTGCATGGAAGTGCAGACTAAGACTCTCCACACCCGGCTCAGATTGAGCTCATCAAGATGGGACTCTGCCTCCAGAACGGATCCAGCACACAGCCAATGGAGCCTGCCGTGAAGCCACAGAGAGTGCAGGAAGCTGCCTTCCTTGCACAGAGGCATTCCCAAAAGCTGCTGCAGCCCAGGCACACTCTGGGATTCGCTCGATGGAAATGCTGCTTTGAAGCCCCTTCAATCGCACAAGAAATCGGCAAACAGCAGCGTGCAGGAGGGTCAAAAATTAAAACTCCAGTGCTGTACCTCAGCATAGGACTGAGGGAATGACTTCCTCTGACTCACACAGTGAGTCACTGCTGCAGCATTTATTTGTACTAATTATTCTTTGCTTTATACACTCAAAAAAAGGCACTTCTCCCTCCTTCTCCTCCAGCTTTTCCTGCAGTGACATTTCAGCAGCCATAAAATGCAAGCCATCTCTTAGCAGATGACAGCTTCTCCTGGAGACCTAAACCAATGATTAATTCTTCAGGCATTCTAGCTTCCTCTTGCACAGGAGCATTAGCAATACAAAGGGATGCTCGGAGCCTGAAGGTGGTGGTGAAGCCTAGAATGTCCTCAAGTAACTCCTCCCTCGATGCCTGGAGGGGAACTGCAGACTGAGCCATATTGGAACAGCATTTTCAAGAGCACAGGATCAGGCTGGACAGATGCCCCTCAGGGGAGGGCTATTCGCAGAGACATCAGAGCTGGAGCACAGTGCGATTGCACCTGAAGGTCAGTCCAGGTGCTGCTAAAGCAGGATGCAGTCCTGTAACTAAGGTTGCTCCTTGCAGGGTCTTAAACAGCCTCAAGTTGTCAGAGAAGTCAGCAAAGACAGCCTGTTCAGCACCTTGTGGTGTGTGGCCAACAGACAGGCCAGTCAATCCACCACCAAGAGAGCTGTTAGAAGAAACATGGGTGCTTGCAGCCGAGCTGTGCTGGCAGGGAGGGCAACAGGGCTGAAGTCCAGTTCAGAACAGTACCCCAGACAAGCAGGAAGGCGCAGCTCCATGCAGCCTTTACCAGCCACCAGCCACTTAGCAGCAAATGCTCCAAGCTCCTGCAGAGCAGCTGGCTCGTATCATCCATCTGGTTACAGGGGCCTCAGGATATCCTGCAGAACAGGAAAGGCCCGCAAAAAACACATGTTCCACCTCCCCAGCTGCCTCTGCTCCTTTCCTGGCTTAGTCCTGCCCAGGAGGGAAGCAGCCTCAGACCTGCCTGGCAGATGATGACGGAAGAGCTCAGCTACATTTATTGCTGCTGCCTGTAAACCTGACAAACATACTGAGAGGAGTCCACTGGGTCTGGAAATATCAAGACTAGGTCCCTCTGAGGATTTCTGAAATACAGTAGCTCAGGATACTATAAACAAATAACTCAAGTCTTCAGCAGAGGCGTTTTCAGTATTCTTGAAGTTACCCTCGCATAAACAAATGCAATAGACTGGTAGAGGTTCTGGCTTTCACACTGGCTATATGCACACCAGTGAGTGGTGCTGCCCAACGTACTGCCACCTTGTCCAGAAAACGGTTGGTGCTGATGACCTACTGTCCACAGTTCAAGGCAGTTTCCCATCATCCTAATGCTAGCTCGGCCCCACGGATGGATAACCCTTGGCAGGTAGGATGCATTAGGGGTGATCTTGGACTGCACGTCCCCATCCAAAGGGAATTTCATCTGCGGTCACATGGAGTACTCAACATGAGCTAATGCACAGCAACTGGAGTCTATATAGACTTATAGAGAGATGCTTCAGATGCACAGTCCCAGCTGAAAGGTACATTTAGAACACTCTAGTCAAGCTCATCTGCACAAGAGAAAAAAACTCAAAAAACCTCAAAATGATGCCTCAGTCACTGCCCTGACAAACAGGGCAACCACTGCCTGCTCAGCTATTGCCAGCACAAAAGCTATCACAGTGGCGGAGTTCATTAAAGAGAAACCTCCTGAAGCAACTAGACAGACAGAAACCACATCTGCTTCTGAAAGTCCCACGCACTGGAAACAGTTAAAAGGTGGGAGGACATTAGGGAAAACAGTTCTTCACCAGACTTCTGCTTATGTCCTCTGCTGGAGACAAGATAGAGCCCGAACAGACTGCTAGTCTGGCCTGGTGTAATCATTCCTTTATTTTTAAGTAACTCCTCTCAGTCAGCCCAGAAGCCGCCCAGAGGGTCAGTAATTCCCTTCTGGAAGCAAGCAGCAGCTGTAGCAACTGCTCCCCTTAGTGCACAGCCTGGAATAAACTGACATTATGGTGGGATTTGGACCGATTGCCTCCCGGGCCTAGGGATTCACCTGCAGCTTAAGTCCTCAGGAACAAGATTCAGATGTGGGAAACACAACATCTTTTGTCTGCAGTCAGACTTACTTAGGAACGGGCAGGGAGATTTTAATTAGCTTTGAATTGAAGTTCAGACTAGTTTTCAGAAAAACGTTATACTCGCTCCTTCCCTCCATATTTTCCCAGGTGGAAAAAACTCACCAAGTCTCCTAACTGGACCCTAATTAAAAGGCTCTCACAGGAGGCAAGTTACATATGGGAACAGAACTAAGTTGTTTTCATTTACTGTTCCATTTATTCATGGTTCTTGACAAATGTTAAGTGTGGGGGCTGAGGGCTGAAGGGGACTGCCTACCACTAAGCACGTCTGGGCTGATGTAGGCAGGGCTCCCTCGCTGGTCTTTCAGCAGATCATCTTCACTCACGAGGTGCTTTCCGAGACAGAAGTTTGTTATGGTTATTCGATGAGTCCTGGGGAGAATCAGAAGACACCAGTGAACAGGGGCCATCCTGCATGAGCCAAACAGCAGGAAGTTAATGCCAAAACAGAGGTGTGTGTTTTGGGGGCTTTTTGGGAACACTGAAGCACTGGGAAGAGACAAGCAGAGCTGTAAGATCAACTCCACCCCAACAGGAAGGGATTCCACACCAGCCAGCATGGCTTGCAAGACTCTTACAGGAGCAGTAAGAGAATCTATTCTACAGCTATGGGCAATGTCTACATTCAACTTCAGTGGCACATGTAAGTGTGGCTGTAAGCACAGGGTGCTCATATAACCTGCCCATCTTGTAGCCACACAGCCACCTTTTGGCCAGCCTCCTTAGGAGCATCCTAGCCAGCAGCAGAGCACCCTGCAGGCATCGGCGGCACCAGAATCTCCATTTTTGTGCTTGCTACCATTGTAGGGGATGAGTGTTAAGAAAGTAGAAGTTTATTTTAACAGCCGATTCTCCCATGCGCTTCCCAACTACCACCTCTAAAGGCATCTTCTCCACACAATGTTTTCTGGAAGCCAAGGGAAAATACCCTACAGAAGGACTGCCTCATGACTGTGCTCTGCACCGTTTGCTTAAGCATCACTAGCTACAGGACCTTTGATCAGATTCAGTACAAACACTTTTGCGTTACCCAGCAGTCCCACAGCAGGAGTCCTGTGGCAGTTTTACCTGATCTGCAGGACTGTTCTTCACATGCAAGCACACAGAACAGAGAAAGTCTAATCAACATCCAAAAACCCACCTGCATTTGAGTACTTCAGAAAAGGTGAGAACTTTTCTGAAGAACACACGACTTCTCTATGAAGATACCCCTACTTCCCTATGGTATTGCCAGCTCCAGTTAATGAATTTTTGCAAGGAAAGTGAGCGCATTACAAAATTACTACCACATTAAACCTTTCATGCCACTCGAGTACTTTGGATTTTAACATACAACTTACAAGGACTGAGCAGAAAAACACTGTCTAGAAGATTTCTATATCCTTGAAAAATATTACACAACTAGAGTCTGAGAGCATGAATTAAGTCAGTCAAAATAACCAAGAAATATTTCCAGCAAATCTAACAGACAAGTGAAATAAAACCACGTGTGGGTTGGCAAGGGAGAGTTGATTATTAAGAAAGACAGACTTGTGTTTAACAAGTGTTAGCTTCAACTGTCAAGAGACTTCCCTGGCTGAATAACAACTTGCAGGATTTGCTAAAGATTTAAAAGACTAAGTGTTCTAAAGGACTCTAAAATGTTCGGGGCTGCTTGGTTTTATTTAGTCACTGAAATTTGATCTGATCTGTAATCATCCAACTACTGCACTGGCTAATCGGAAAACTTGCCAGGCTTTAACATCCGCATCTCGCAGGGGACAATGTCTGAGGGATCTTCATTAGCCCAGGGTGTAACATGCCTGGTTGTGACTGTACAGTGATAACAAGCTACCTTCACTCCCTTGGCAACAGAAAAGACCTGGCTCTTTTGTGAGCTCGGCTGGAACAGAACAAACATTTCTGATCAGCCCAAATGACTGGTCCTCTCCATGGTGATCTATTCTTACACCTCACCCACCCTTTCACATGACTCACTGCTGTAGAGGCTACAGCTTCTCCTCACCAAAGTTGATGGGCTTGCTAGTAAAAAGTAAAAACACAACATGTAATACAAAGAAATACTTTGGCAAGTGTGTTCAAAAAGGTTCAAATACCTCCCCCTTGCTGCTAGTGGGGGCCCCTGTGTGCAGCTCTATCAGTGGGATGCTCCACTGCACACTTCGCCCAGAAAAGAAGGGAAGCACCAAGTGGACCCTTTAAAGCAGCAACTTTTGTCTGCCTCTTCCTAGCAAGAAGGAGAATCAAAGAAGCAAGCACAAGATAAGAGGTTTATCTGAAAGCAGCTCTATAGAAACGACTTAAAACAATTTACAGGCAGCCCTGAAAACCACTAGCTGGTGCGTGCGTGGGGGCAGAAACCAAGAAGCTCAACCTCAGTAGGTAAAACCTGCTTGCTTTCAAACAGTATTAGGGAGGAGAAAAAAGCAAGCTGTGACCAGAGTGAACCTGCATGCTTTGCACAGACTCTGGAAGCCTGCAGACGTAATGCATTTTGTTTTCATTCCACAGAAAACCAGACAGGGTAAAAAGACAATGAATTCCACTCATTCTTAAAGTTAGTGCAAAATATTTACCCAGTAATGTAATACTGAAGGACATAGCAGAGTATCTGAACTGGAAGTAGCTTGCCAACTAACAACATAACCCAAGACAACCAAGAAAAAATCCAAGGAGCCACCAAGCACAGCGCACGCTACCACCAGCTGCCTCTCACTCATGCTGAACTCGTGCCCCGCTCTGCTCCGGTGTCTGCGCAACATCCAAGACATGTTGGACATCAGTGCATTATAAACTGACGCTTGCATCAAACCAGCTAACGGGAACAAGGAAGCTATTTCAAGCACAAATACAGACTAGACAGTAGAACTTTTGTTTAGATAAGTAAATATTTTACTGCTAGAAAAAAACACAGCAGTGTAACAGTCAAAGGACTGCTATGATTGTAGTACAAACTGCAGTGCTGGGAATTCCTTTAGCACAATGGAAAGTGAATTACATGAACAGAACCACTTACCACATTTCAATTCATTTAAAAAAAATATATATGTATATGAAATAAGCACTTCTCTTGCAGGTTTCCAAATTACTATAAAATTTAGTTTTCAGAAGTTAGAATCCAAAAGGAAGTGCTAACACTGGGTCACTAAGCCTGGTGCAAGAGTGAACTATCTAGGTTGGGCTTGATTCATTTTTGGAGATTGACTCATGTAACTTTGAACTGGATTTGTATTTTTACACAGCCTGCTTCCATTTCCCTCACCCTTCTCACATGACAGCACTCTCAACAAACATTGCCTTCAATTGTGTTTCTAATAGAAATCTGCTTCAGGGAAGAAACATAAGACCACTGCCAGAACAGCAGCTCTCCAGCAGACTTACCTTTTGTTTAGCACCATGTTTCCTAGTTTCAAGTCTCTGTGCACAATATTTTTCTGTAAAATATATAATAGTATAACATGAGCAAAAGCATATTTGTTATAGACGTATAAATTCAATACTTGGACAAAAGCAATAGTTATCTTTTGAAATCATGTCATCTTCATTCTCAGAAATAACCTAGAGCAAGGTTTTACGTCAGGTTGCATCCTGGGAACTTTGTGCATTTTGTTTTTAATTCTGGTCAGACGGACAGAACAAGTAAATTTGCTACTTTGAGCACACAGACAGACTTGACTAAAACTAAGAAGTCTGAAACTTAAGCATCCAGGCTCAGTAAGGCCAATAGGATGAGGATTTCCTTAAAACATGTACGCTTCATTGCTCTGCCAAGGAAGGATGGGTGTCCCTTGTCATCGGGTAAGAAGTCAAACATTGTCAGAATCTATTTTTGTAACAATAATTTCCAGTTCACTGATCTCAACTTGTAGCTTGAAGTTCTGATCTCAGAAATCAATGCATACATTGGCACTTATTTTGCTTCAAAAGGAAATAGCTTGAAATGTTTCCTGCATTTGATAAGCTTCTGTCCTCCTCTTTGACCACCCCTTTTCTGAGGTTAGTAACACTGTAGTTCACCTGATCTGCATTTAGTCCAGTTGGCCCCTCTCCACAGTCAACAAATGCTACCTTATCATCAAGAAACTTGAGTGGAGGGGAAGGGAATGTTCTTTTATGGCCTGAGGCATGAGGTCTTACACAGAACACTGTTATGGGGAAACAGCTGAAACATCCATCCTCTGCAACCTTGCCACTGCCTGCTCAAGGAAGTTTTAAAACATCTATTATACCAATGTGGGAAAACTAAGCCTTCCAGCATTGAAAGGGATAACAAAGATCTTACCTTATGTAATGCTTCTACCACTCGTACCACATCATAAAAAATCACTACCGTCTCCCGCTCACTGAGTCTCTTCTCTTTAATGACATAGTGCTGCAGATTGATCAGATCTGCTGTTTTGTCACTGAAGTCATGAGCACAGAGACAGTCTAACACAAGACAAATGCGCTTCTTCATTTTTCTGACCATTCTATTGGCTTCTAGATCTTCTATAATTTCACAAGCTCGGTCCTACAGGGAGGCAAACAAATGAGCAACAGTTCAAGGGAAGCTATCTGGGCATATGTATTTAAGAGCACTAGAGAATAAATAACTACATGGTGATCTCAAAATAAGCAAATGCAATCATAGTGCTTGATCTTTGCCCCAAGTTGGGATTTCAAAAAAGATACATGATTTCTACTTAAAGCCACCAGAGAAAGTCTATGCCGTTTGACTATATGTGTATGTCAGCACTGATACTGTTTATATACACACAGACACCTTTAGATAAAACCTAGAAAAACTCTACAGTGGTACAGACCGTGAATGCTAGGGATCCAACACACTGTTAATGAGAAGAACAGAAATCTTAAGACACAATTAGCAGTTCTTCCATAACGTTAAACAGGACACAGCCAAGTTGGACATTTGGCTTATTTAAGATACAGCCTCAAGTGAAAAGTCTGTTAACAAAATTTAAACAGAAAGCAAGGCAATAACATCCAAACTAGCAATTCCTACAGCCCAGCCCATCCAAACACAGCTCTGAAGGTGTTAACAGCAGGACAATTAACTCACAGGAGACTGATCAGCACATTGACTAGTTTAACTTGCTGAAAGTTTCTTGATAATTTGGCCCCTCCTGCAAGTCACCACAAAACAGTACAGAGACTGGAAAGCACAAATTCAGTTCTAAAGGGTGCTCTACTGGCACAAATTAGTTTACCAGTGAAGCAGCTATTTTCCTACTTGAAGAGGACATGCTCTCACACTTCCCAAATCCCAAACCCTGTTACATGCCACTTAACTCTCAAAAGTCACTGCCACAAACTTGCTTGTTTGAAGCAGCAGCAGTTGATCTCAGCAGTGTGCTGGTAATTCTTCACACACAAGAACAGGGTCAGCACAAACTGTACATTAAACAAAAGCAGCTCAAGCCAATAGCAATTACTGGCATTCCCCAACCTGGATGGTGACCAGCTGTACCTGAAAGAGCCCGTGATGATGAACCACTCCTTCCTGGTTGTGGAGCAGGGAAAGGAGAGAATATTCTGTGTGCAGCAGCATCTTGCCCTGTCGTTCCTCCTGGGTTTCTATACTTTTATCACCCCTTTCTTCTAAGGTGAGAATCTTCAGGAAAAGGGAAAAGACCTTTACATCTCCCAGAAAAACCCAAATGCCTCCAAACCTCTCACATTTTAGGTATTCACATGTGTTTAACACCTGATGTAATTATGCTGATGTTTGCATACTTGCCACAAACCTGTCTGAACTAACATCTGTGCAGAACACATAGCATGAGCTTGATCAACACAGAAAAGTGGCTCAGGTGGCTTTTTGCAAATATCCCAGGTGATTTGTCCCCACTGGAGCCACCCCCACCTCAGGCACAGCACAGCAACCACAAAGGCCTTGTCTGGGGGCTAATCTCGACACCAGATCTACGCCTGACAGAACTGCCCTACTGAAGGGAAGTTCCAGCAGCCATTTCCGACAGCACACTGGTTCAGCCTACACCACACTTTACTGCAAGTGCTTCTGTCACAAGAGCTGAAGTTAAAGAGCCCTGAAGATCTGGAAGCCCTGCAGTTTGCTTACCTTTAGCTGATAAAAGTCATCTGTCCCATCCTTTCTTGCCAAACACTGAACAATACTTGGCACAGGAGAGTTACCTAAACGTGGACCTAACAGCACAAAGCAAAAACAGACTTGTTTTCCTTTAAGCAGTAATGACTAATTCAGGGTTACATCAGTATGCAAGTGTCACGCAGTGTACATTAGTTTAAACTAAGTTCCTTTTTTTTCAGGCAACTAAATGTGTTTCCACAAATTACAATCTAAAGAAAAAAATGGTATTGAACTCTGAAACCTTTCTGGACAATGTTTCATTTGTTCACTGGAGAAACACTTAACAAAAGCCCATACATGGCACAGCTGTTTTCAGAAATTCAAATGTCTGCATGCCTGAACCATACGGCTTTTACATTTACTAGCAACACCCATGGCAACTGCTATTACTACACCTCTGAATCCAGCTGCCATCTCTGCAGGGACTGCGCAGGTAAACAGATTAGTCCAAATTTCACATTAACATACAGTCTCTACTCTTCAGTTTAAATCAATCAGCTTCCAATTGATTATCCATTGGTTTCCGCTGTGAAGTCCATCACATTTTTGACAGTTTATATAACTAGTTCAAAACTAACAACTATTCTACCTCAAAAGGTAGCAGAGTGGTCTTGCCTTGGCACATACCGCTTATAATGACCACTACTGCACTATTAAGTTGCCTGCATGCTGATTTGACAGCTTATTTCAGGCAAGCAGGGTTGAACATTTCCCCAGAGCTAACCAAAAAGCCCCCTGAATGAATTTGCTTTTTAACAATGGTTAAGAATGTAGGTTAAAAAAAAAAAAATCAAAACCAAATGTAAGAGCAAGAGCTTATATTTATCTTAAAAGCTGTGCCTGCCTTGCTATATTAGTATTACAAATCTCCTTAGCTTGCCTAGCTGCAAAAGCTCCAAGGCGTACTGCTCTGCTACATCGAGTGACTTGCACTCTGAGGTAAGACGCTAAATTACAGATCTGCTTTGCCTCATTTTATAGTGCCTTTTATTTTCAGTTTTGCAATCAGTAGCTACCTTGAAAACTGAAGAAGAAAACCTTCCCTGCTTACCTAGTATAAAAGGGCCCGCTCTCTTGGCATTATTTCCAGAAATCCCTGTACAAAGAGTTTTTGCCTTAGTGGATGTTTCCCCAGCTCCTCTGTCTGATGCTCGCCGCTTCATCCTCGGCTCTTGAAAGAGAAAGAGATCACATTTGATGAGCAACTGAGTTAATTTCCTACACTATCCCTTATTTCATACTGAAGGCTTTCACCTACTGATGCACTCATGTCTCTGCCTACTTGTGTTTCTACAAAAAAAAGCTATGGCTCATTACTGATAGACCAGCTGTGGGTTGGAGGCTTAATGCATTTTTGAAGGTATCAATCAGCCTCATTATTCAAACAACACTTCCTAGAACAGTTGTTTGAGAGACATAGTGGGAACAACTGAAAATAATTAAAGCCTGTTTTACAGCAAAAAACAAGTTTGCAAATTAACATATTCCAAAAAACTCTGAAAGAAAATGCCTGTTATCCTTCTGTATGGATGTCTACTTCTCATTCAGCCTATGGACTTTTGCGGGTTCCTTTACAGAGGGCTGCCCACTAGGCATTGCAGCCAGCTCACTGAGTAACATGGAAGGCTCAAGTCTGCTCCTCAAACAGCCAAGAATACACAAAACTGACCATACAAAATGAACAACACCTTTCACCTTTTTCAGCAAGGGCATAGAAGACTGAAACATACTAGTTATTGTGAGATTCAGTTAATTTAACAATGATTTTTCAAAAATATATTTTTAGTCTTGAAATAAGTCTCCCCTCTCTTTGTACCTCTTTAGGTTCTAACCTTTTTATTACATCTCCATCTACATACATCCAATGCAGCTGAGATTGCAGTCCAACAGAAAACTGTCACTTCAGTCTCCACGTGCAGGAAGCAATGCTTTGTTTAGAATTAACACTATTACCTGCCCTTAATGGATATTCCAATGAAAGGCAACACTGTGGTGCCAGTATGTGCATTCTTTTGCACCGCCGCTCCATGCAAAGAACAATTTAATTTATCAAATGCGAATCTCATGCTTTGCATCCAAGTATTTATTCAAGGTCCACACACCACTTCAATTCAGCACAGACAACTAAAAGCTTGACTAACGCCTACTTATTCAGGTATTGCACAAAATTTGATTTTTGCATTTTCTGCTGCTCAAATATCTAAGGAGACTTTGAGGTGATATTTCAGAACTGATACCTAAAGGTCCAACTAAATTCAAGCCTCTCTGACTGAAACACTACTTCCCCAAAGGAAAGTCTTGTTTCAGTTCAGCA
>NW_010558716.1:16240-20439 GCF_000687285.1 Phaethon lepturus
GAACCTCCCGCGACTGCTGCCAGGTTAGCCTTCACACGCCACACTCACTGCAAGCATAAATCAGCTTCATCGAATGGACGTTTTGCTCCCAATACATCTCCACCTCTTGGAAAATAGTTTCAAAGACTTTCACAAATATCTGGACATTAAATGCTCATGCTCTAACACTTCAAATAATAAATTATTTTTCTGAGGGGGTGGAGGAGAGTTGGACCTGAGTACAGATCCATTCTCTTACTCTGAGCAAGTCAAAACCAAGCCCAGTAGTCTTCACTAAGAGGTTACTACAGCAGACTGGGAAAATATTTTTGGGTTGTACTTATTTGTTTTAAAAAAGTCCCTGTGTCTCACCACATAAGAGACTGATAAATCACCATACTTTGAATGAAGTTTACCCTCTGGCAGTCCCACCCTTTCTGTGGACACAAGCGTGATCTCACTGCATTAATTCATCTCGCAGTACCTGTCACCAAGATCAGAGATAGCAAGAGAGATAAGGTGAGAATTCTTACAGCAGACTTCACATCCCTCCATTACCGACTTCTACCAGCCATTCGGATCTCTGACAAAGAAGCGTTCCCAGGTCCAGCCAGCTGAACAGAACAAAGTCCTGAGCCCCATATGCTCCTTGTTCTGTTCATTCCGCATCCCCGACCTAATATTTGATTGTGCCTTATAGAATTCTCCACTCCTTGCAACATCATCATCCCTGCTGGAAACGTATGAGTAAGATTTCCACTGGAGAAACCCCACTGCACAGAAACTCTGAGATAATGACCGTTGTGCAATCCCAGCTGGATAAGAATCACTGGTGCAAACGGCGTTATCGTAAACAAAATAATCTGAGGACTCACGTAATTCAGCATCAACTGTATCTTTACTCTTCTTCCAAACTAGGTTTTCCAACGTCTCAGGAGACAGGAGTCATCACCTTGGAGAAGGCTGGATGGTCGAAAGGTCGAGGATTCTGTAATGCGAAACGAGATACACTTGATGCTGTGGTTCTGGATTATTCTTGATTACGATAACGTGGTATGCACCAAAACTTCTGCAGCTTGAAACATCTGTGTTTATTTTGGCTAGAAAAGGCCTGAAGCTCCTGATATCACGTGAGAGAGAAGAGCTCTTGAAGTTCAGTCCCCAAGGAGTCACAGATGCATGGCCCTGCACAGCAAGGCAAATACAAGCACCAACAATCCCAAAAGGCATTTTGTGATGAGACAAACCTTCAGAGCAGAAACAAACATGCTCTCCATTTTAACCTCTGCCACGTGGTACTAGCTTGCCTGTTTTTAACAGTATCTTCAATACACCCAAGTTATCAATAGTGCCACAACAATATTCAGCACTGGAAGCAATTTCTAATCACAGTAAGAGTTAATCCTTAAGTTTGGACTTGAACAGAACAATTTCTGCAAAAGGCAAAGACGATTATGTTGAGTTTTATTCTTATCAAATCCCCACTGCAAATTAATTCCTCTTTACAATTTATATTTGACCTCTTAAATTAGGATTTAAATCAGACACTCTAGAATTGAATCTGTACTACCTCTACCAAATGCTTAGAGTTTAACCCTCAGATATTGCACTTGTTACACGTTTGTTAATCCAACCTGGTTTACTTTACCAGTATCCAGTTAGACCAGATGAAAAACGCACAAAGAACATTTGGGACATGGGAGCTGAACTCCCAACACCACCCAAAACACAACACAGTATCACAACCTGGTCCTGAGGGAGCTGTAAAGACTGCTAAAGATCTTTCTGAATTAAAGTACTGAAGCTACTTATATTCTGATGAACAACGTTCAGAGCCTGCTCTAGGCAGCAGGACACCCTGCTCAGGCAGACCCGTGCCGGTGGTGCGCAGGCAGCCCGCTCATCCGCGCACTGGCTAGCCAGCACTTTCGGTATGAGTCGTCTCAGCGCCAAGAGCAAGTGGACGTGCCCCAGCCTTACCGCTGCTTAAGCTTAAAGGACATCCATTGACTTAAATATCACAGCTCCATCACTTGTAAGAGTGTAAAAAACCCACCAACATAAATAGGTACTCAACTATTACAGACAATCCTGTGTCACTCATAGCACTGTCTACCCCTTCTTCCTGCTCCCCGCTCAGTTCCTGCTGCTTGGGCTGCACCATGAGGGTGGCAGAGCCCACCAAAAATCTCAGGGACCCTTAGCAGCACCCAGAGGGTTTACACATGAGCATTTCAGGTACCTATGAGACTGGAATGAAGAACGGTCAGATGGAAGGAAGGTCCCAGACCAAAGGAAAGAAAACCAGGCTCAGCTGCTGTGAAAAACCAGGAGGCTTGTTCCCTTTTCTGCACATTGCATAACCCCAATTAGAGCGAGGAAATTGGTCAAAAGGGCACAGACATCCTTGTGTAAGCCTCCTGCAGAACAAGTGGCCATCCACTAGACATAGGGCCAAGAACAGTAGTTTGAGACTGGGTTTAAGGAAAAATCTTAAAATGAACAGCAGCGCAGGAGGCTCCCCCTCCCTGCTGAGCCAGTGGGCATTTTCTACCTGCAGTTTCATTTAATCTTGGCTTGAGCTGGGCTGATACAAAGCTCTGATTTCAACGGGCTTCACTGCTAGAGTACTCACAACACAAAGCTGCTGTTGCTCCGACACCAACAGCTGAACTATATCCTGTAACAACAAGCTTTTAACCAGTTTTAGACAAAAGCCATAATAAACTGGATGGCTTAAAATGACTCCACAGCTGTAAGCGGAAACATGAGGCTGCAGCAGCCCTTAGCACTCGGACCCGGAGCGGGACCCATTGCGAGACGGGGGTCCCGTCTCACAAGCGGCGTGTGCTGAAGCCACCTGCCATCCCGCCTGCCCACAGCCCCGGAGCATCTCAGCCTCGCTGCCGGCCCCACGCTGGCCACAGGAGCCCTGCCAGCCCCACACAGCTCTGCTGAGGGATGCTGGCAGCGTCAACGCTCCTCGTCCTAACACGTTCAAACAGCAAAGAAGCTGCTGTTTTGTGTCCTGCTGCTACTGCCACCGGAGCAGCAGAGCCTTCCCAGGACAGGCTTGCTCAGAGGACATAAGTGGGGATTACTGCATTGCACAAGGATTTCCTCCTCACACACAATGAGCGGAGAGCAAATAAGCAGTAAATGGAGTCCCACACACGAACTGGTTACACTGCAGCACAGCTGAGATTTAAAATAGCCCAAACTGGGAATTTAGAACACCTCTGTGAGGTGACGAGCATCCTCCCAGCCCCTGCAGCAATGCCTCCGTCTACAGGCAGCCCCACAGACAGCTGGGACTTTCCAATTCTTAAGACTGAAAAAAAGAAAAAAAAAAGAAAAAAGAAACCATTTTAACACCAGCAGGATCAGTCTTGAGAAAGCATCCAACTTTCTGCAAAGAACCAGAACAAAAACATTTATCCTTCAAAACATGCCGTCCTAATGACATTAGATGCTGATGTGTATCAAACCGTACAAACTGAATAAAATCACCTCCACTCCCTGTCCCACCATCTGTAACACAAATGGTTTCTCACATAGACAATGAAGTTACAAGTCTAGCACAAAAATTAATTACTTAATTCTAATGTGATGCACGCAATATATCAAACATCTTATGGAGAAGTGTCTACAGCTTCTTACTATGCTTGTTATGACTTTAATAGAATTATTAATCAAATAGTTTGGAGATGTAGATGTAACATCTTTTAATTACATAGCTTAAGGAAATTGTCTAACTCCCCAATTACTGCAGGATGTCCCAGTGCCCAGCATAACAACAAAGAAAAACAAGAGAAGAGGAACTGCCCTTTTTATCTCAGATTAAAGACCAAGCAGGTCCTGCAGTCCAGCAGCCACAGCTAATAGGTGGAGCGGGGCAGGGGGGGAAAAAAGTACCTTTGGGGTGTTAACAGGATTACTCAGCAGTGCCAGAAACTAGTTAAGACACTGGAGCAGCTGATATAAGCTCCGCAATACTTTCTGTTGTTTTATGTTGCAACAAGGGGACAAAATAAGTTAGTTGGTCTTTATACTTTCTAGTGTGATGACTGGCAACCCGTGGCTGTCCTGGGACAGCAGCAGATGATGGAGCCCACCAGTGTGTGCTGGAAGCCCAGGGCTATTGAGGACAAGCTCCTTCAGCACAGAGCTCATACCATTAAAGAAAACCTGCCCCTGGGAGCCCAGGTACCACAGGAGCC
>NW_010558716.1:20638-22111 GCF_000687285.1 Phaethon lepturus
CCGCCGACCCCCAGGGCCCCCCCCCCGCCCAGCCGAAGGAGCTGTGCTGTGGCTGCTCCTGCTTGCCCGAGCACCCCAGCACCTGAAACCTGCCTGTTGCTCCTGACCTGGAAACGCTGCAGGTGAAAACAAGACAGGGCTGCGCGGGAGTTGCAGGCAGGGCTGCCAGGCTGCCGACTCGGGCGTGCGCGCAGGACCAATGAATCACCTCTCCCCGCGGGCTTTGTCACCGGGCTCAAAACCTCCGCAGCGGAGGCGGCACTGCAGCCGGGCCCGCCGGGCGCTCAGCCGCCCCAGGAAACACAGTATTGCTCTGTACTCTGGAATTATGCATCTCCCACCCCAGGCGGGAGAAGACCTGCCACCCAATGCAGCAGAATTTCTGCCCAGCTTTCTCTTCTGGGAACCAAATGCTGCAGCATTTGGGACAAAGGTGGAGACCTGGTCCAAAGGTTTTTGTCCTGCTCGCCCTGTCCACTCTCCTCTCAGCCAGTGCATGCCTTAGCTTTTGCAAAAATTAAGCTAAAAAATGAGCAGTAGCAGGCTGCACCTTTTATGACCTAAAAAACACACTGGACAGTATTTATCAGTGATGATTAATCAAAGTTCACACTTAAGCCTGGCTGATGGCAAATTCCAGCTCACAAGAAGCAGTGTTGGACACGACCTAAAAATCTACATGAACACTAACATGAAATGAGTAAAGCCTCGAGTATGGTCCAGCTTCCTGGCACAGGAATGCACGGGAACAAGCAGGTCGGTATCACTGCCAGAAGCGGCAATCCCGGAGCATTGCCACACACCTTCCCTGGGCCAACCCAGCTAGGGACAGCTCAGACCCGAGTCATCAGCGCTCCCAGGGACAGAGGCTTGACTCCCACTGGAAAAGCTTTCCCGAGCACAGGCAAAGTTCAGATCAGCCAGGCCTGCAGAGGAGTCACTGGCTGGGGGATTATGGGGAATGTTTGCCAGGCAGATCCCAAGCAAAGCAGGTGTGCAGGAAGAGGAGCTGGTGCGGCTGGGCACAGGGGCAGCTGCAGTGGGCTCCCCTCCCTCCACAAAGCCCTGTGGTAGATTAACTTACAGGAATATTAACTTTACCAAAGGCTTTGCAAGTTTAACCATTATGTAAGAAAAGTAATAAAAATTTAAAAAAAAAAAAAAAAGTCCATCAGATGACTCAGAGCCACCAGTGCAACTCATGTACCGCTGTGCAAGCCCTTCCGGGAAGGGAAGCCTTCTCCAGAAACAGAGGAGCCCTGACTCAGAGATTTCTTGGAAACGTGCGGAGACTCATTCAAGCTTCTTTCCTAAGTGAGAAGTTCGCTCAAAACCAGACACAGAGTTTCTCTGACCAAAGGAGAAGACGGAATCCCAAAGCACTGGCACAGCACGAGCGAGCTATGCTCTGCAAGCTGAGAGACACGAACATTTCCAGCAGCCCCTGCCGAACGGATCCACCGGAAAGACTCC
>NW_010558716.1:22142-24345 GCF_000687285.1 Phaethon lepturus
GGAAAACCTCCTTCCTCAGCCCAACCTGCTGATTAGTTTAACCCTGGGTATATGATCAAGGGACAGCCAGCACTTGAGAGGCCATAGTGCTAAAAGGGACGCTAGTACATCTTGCCTACATTCCACATCTATCTGTGGCCAATCTTCAACATCTGAGGGACAAAAAAGGCTTCCACAGGCCAAGTCATACATCAGGGAAAGCAAACTCCTTCCCACCCCCCAGTTCCCCCCAGGCAGCCAGGGAAACTCTGAAGCACAGACTTCCAGCAACGTAATTACAGTGCAAGCAAGCAACAAGCTGGGCTTTCTTTAAATCCTTCTGATGCCTCAACACATGAGATAGCCAAGGACTCATCTCTGGGAGTTCCCTGGTTACAGAAACACCAACTTCAGCTTAACCCTTTCACACCAAAGCACCGGCCACATCCACCAGGAAAAACTCCTGCTCCAGCCCCCCAGCAGGGACACCTACAGTAGGGCACAGCACAGGAGAAGAGCCTGGAAATCCAACTGCAGCACTCTGACAGCACCTGAGACTGCATTGGTCTCCTAGGACAGAGCCCAGGGCAGGAGTTCCCCACCTTGGGCTGCTCCCATGTAGTCTGGCAGGCACTACCTTTCAAAATCACCATCAGGTGAGATATGGATTGTATTACGAGATTTTATTTTTTGTTTATAGCTTATGTTACTATGCACACTTAATATGCCATAAATCCGCTGCAGCAGGACTTTCCTCATGCACACAAAATTACATGACTCACACACGTGCTGACACTTTCTTTACAGTGAGGTGTGGTTGCTGTTTTTAAAGATAATCTACTCATCTAGCCATAACTAGATAGAAAGAAATATATTTAAGTTATCTACATTTACTGCCATGCTAACGTCACTATCATTTGTAGCATCAAAGCACACTGACAGGCACCGCAAGTTCACAAACATGTACGCGACTAACAAAAAAAGACTGTTTCATATAGGAAATCACAGCGGGCATGGAGCCTCCTCCAGCCTAGCAAGAGCTCCCAGGCACGAGAGAGGCACACACTGTACAAGTCCAGAGCACCGCCAAGTCTCTGCAGACAGATAACGTGTCCCTTGTTTAGGCTAAGCATAGTGGGCAGCTCAGGCAAAATCAATAGGGTATCCTTAATCAAAGAGCAGCTAAGTGCCTACAAGGCTTCCCTCTGTGTGGTTTCAAAAGGAGATGATTCTGTAATATCCTGAGGATAAAAAGCAGCTGAACATGAGGGCGCTTTTAAGTAATGCGATTATGTGACCAAACCATCAGCGCGGATGCCACAGAGAAACAATAAAAGGATGTAGCACAAACCCTCCAGCATCGGGGAAACACGTCCTGCATCCCAACCACTACCGGCCCAGGGCTGTTTGCCAGCAGGTTAAGCCTTACTCTGCCTCGTCCCTCACGTCACACCCCACCTGGGCTGCAGGAACCCTGTGAACCCTACCACCTCACCCACCTTCCACCCGCACCCACCTTGTGTCCCTTTTGCCCTGGAGGGAGCCTGCTGTCCCATAGCAGGCAGATGGCAGAGCTATAGTTCTGCCCCCACCACAACCAGGCACTGGCCTCTGCTCTGACTTCTCTACCTCCCTCCGGACACGGGATTACAGCGCAAGACTAGAGCCTAAGATGCCTAGCACACCTCTACATAGCAGGATATGTTAAGCCTACACATTAAGACTCCAAATTAGCAAAGAACTGAATCATCACCACCAGTGCAGCACATTCACACCCCCAGCCACAGCAGGAGGGAGCAGTTGGCCAGGAACAAGACAAGCCCCAAACCCCTTGTGTCAGGGAGAGGGGCAGTGGGGCAAAGACGCCATGCCGTGGCCTCCCTCCAACAGAGGGTGCGAGACTTTTAATGCTCTCAGGTACTGCGGCAGTGAAGCTCCCAAAGGCCACAGCCAACAGGTAACAGAAACAAGTTCTGAACGCAGGAAGTCCCACAACATGCCTCCTTCTCTTCTTCAGGTGAGCTCGCACAGGGAGGGCGGGACAGGTTCCTGTACCTAGCTCTGGCTGTAATACTTGATGGTCTTACTCACTTCAAGGTACAACCTCCAACCACTCACTGCTGAGGCACATGAGACTCCTCCTCAGAACAGAGGTCCGAAACTACTAAATTAAGACACTCCTGGCCAGACTGAAAGCAGAATCAGCACCAAACACGAGCTGTTT
>NW_010558717.1:0-239 GCF_000687285.1 Phaethon lepturus
GTGTAGGTGAGCATGAAATAGTTTCCAGTACAGCGCTTCTGGTGGGGTTTCCCCTGATGCGTGGGGAGTTGGTCAGAGACTGGCAGTCAGTGTGGCTGGGAAGGGCTCTCGATGGAGGCTGGTAATATAAAAAATAAAATAAAAAATGCTGGGGTCCCTTCCCTCGCTCCTCTTCCCTGGCAGCCTGGCACGTGCGCTGAAGGATCAGCCCTGTGTGACGGGGTTAACGGAGGGCAGGG
>NW_010558718.1:0-312 GCF_000687285.1 Phaethon lepturus
GAGCAGGGGGTCTCTCTTTTTTTCTCCTTTCGGTGATTGGCCCCTCTGGAACCGCGTGCGCTACAGAAACCGGGGCTGTGAGTGCTGCTTGCGCAGAGAGAAACGGTGCAGTTGGTGCACGAAGCTGTAAGCGGAGGGAAAATCCTGTCCGCACCACGTCTTTTGGTGCAGCCCCTTTGGGAACCGCTGAAGGGGCACACGGAAAGGAAGGTGGGAGCTCTCCGTTTGTCCCCCCACCCACTCGACCCACTGTCCCCCGTCCCCATAACGTGGCGCCTGGGCTTGCCCGGCGGGTGCTGCGGTGCCGTGGCC
>NW_010558718.1:347-2168 GCF_000687285.1 Phaethon lepturus
GCACAGCGATGGCTGGAGCTGCCCGGGACGAGGTGTCTGATTTGCAGCCTGTGAGCGCAGCTTGCTTTCATTTCCCTGTAAGGAGAAAAAGCAATCGCTTCCTGGGAGGACGTCTACAATGGGGTGTAAAAGAGACTGGAGAGGGGGCTGAAAGTGCTCTGAGATCACAGAATCATTAAGCTTGGAAAAGACCATCAAGATCACCAAGCCCAGCCAGCATGTCCATGTGCTCCTCGGAAATGGCCCTAGGGCAGCGGTGGCTGCGGGCTGCCTCGCCTTTGGTGTACGGCCGATCAGCAGGGCAAATATCCCAGACTTTCCAGAGACCTCGGGATGGGGGGAAGGAGGGAAGCACCCCAGTACCTGGAGAGAGGCAGGGGGAGAAGGAGGGACAGACGGGCAGATGCCTCCGGGCAGTCTTTGGCACGATGCTTGCCGCATCCGTTCTCCCCTTCTCCCGTCTTGTGTCGACGCCTTCCCGGAGAGGTGCCCCCTCGGAGGGGCTGCGGTGCTGTGCAGAAGCAGGATGGGGAGAGGGTGCTGGGCAGAGGGTGTGGAGCCGGACCACCGCTCCACCTCTCGGCCCTCCCCTCCAGCACCCCTGCCCCGCGCCGGCACGCTGCCGCCCCATCCCAGGCCGCTCTGGGAAGGGCTGAGCGAGGTACGGGCTTCTGCACGGGCTCCTTTCTTAATTTAAGTCAGGGAAAGGTATTTTTTCTTCTCCCTTTCTATTGCACCCTGAGTGTTGTGCGTTGCCACTGACAAAGGAGCAGGAATTCCACGCATTTCTTTGGCTGTTTAGCAGAGCTGCTGCCCTACTCTCCCCTGTCAGACACTAATCTCTCCTAATATTTAACAGTCCCAGTAGGCAGCAGGATTTATCCTCTGGCCTTTCTACCTGTCATTTCATCCCTTCTCACTAAGGAGCCCTTTGATTCCCTTCCGAAAAGAGGTGCCAGGACCAGTGTGATGGATTGGCTCATGCTGGCAGTTAGAGAACCAGCTCCATTTTTCTCTGTTCCAGCTGTCGGGTATTTATCTGGGGCAGCTCGGTACAGCTGGGGAAGGCCCTTGTGCCTCCTCGCAAGGAGACACGCGGATGGGCAGGCTTCCCGAGTGGGAAGGTGGTGTGGGTGTTAATGCTGCAGCTCCTACAGGGCCCGGCTCCAAACCGCAGACCTGAGCTGTGGACGTTTTAGCTCCCAGGTTGATCTGGATCTAATCCACTGCAGGGAGGAATTCCTCGCCCACCGCTCCGCAGACGTCTTCATCCCTTCCCATCGCTCTGCCTCCACATGTTCCTCTTCCTCGGCATCCCAGCTGCCATCTCCTTGGATGCACAAGCTGGAGGATGAACACACTCAAAGAGGAATAAGCTTCAGGGGGACCCACGCTCTACCCCGTGGGGCTGCTGCCAGCAGAGCTGTCCTCCCAGTCCCTGTCCTGCAGGAGATACAGGGGATGGAGGCAGGCTGGAGGCAGCCTGCACCCGAGCGAGGATGCTCCGATGTTCATAGGATCATAGAATCATGAAGTCATAGAATCACTGAATCATTAATGTTGGAAAAGACCTTTAAGATCACCAAGTCCAACCGTCAACCCAACACCCCCAAGCCCACTAAACCATGTCCCGAAGTGCCACGTCCACAGGTTTTTTGAACACCTCCAGCGATGGTGACTCCACCACCTCCCTGGGCAGCCTGTGCGAACGCTTGACCACTCTCTCGGTGAAGACATTTTTCCCAATGTCCAATCTAAACCTCCCCTGGAGCAACCTGAGGCCGTTTCCTCTCGTCCTGTCGCTGGTTATGTGGGAGAAGA
>NW_010558718.1:2491-2701 GCF_000687285.1 Phaethon lepturus
CAGGGCCAGGAGGCACGCGGCCCCGGGGAGCCAGCACCGTACCAACGCCTCCCCTGGCTCCCCAGGCAGGTGGTTAAGCAGTTCAAGGGCTGAAGGTGTCAGGGCAGCACAGTAGCTCTTTATATCAGTAACGAGCCCTTTGATTGCCGTTTCCTTCGCCCGGGAGTTGGGAGTCATTAGGCTCCAACCTGTCCTCCCGCCTGGGCTCCG
>NW_010558719.1:0-223 GCF_000687285.1 Phaethon lepturus
GCAATACAAAGCTGTTGCATTAGAAATTGCCGCGGGCAAATAAATGATAAAAGAAGGTGAAGGCAGTGCACAAGTAGGAGAATTAAGGGCAGTTGTTTTAGCAGCACAAAATGGAGAAAAAATTATATATGGGGATTCCTATGCTGTATGGGCTGGAGCCACACAATGGGTCTGTCAGTGGGAGTCCCTGAATTAGGAGGTACACAGATCTCCAGCTCGGAGA
>NW_010558719.1:352-1090 GCF_000687285.1 Phaethon lepturus
TCACTTCAGATCCTGAGTGGAGAATTAGGAGAATGGTTACATCAAAACCTAGGCCACACAGGTAAAGAAGCGCTTTTCTTTGCTGCACAAAGCAAAGGTTTGCCTCTTAACAGAAAAACTTGTGAAACTATTCTTACAGAATGTCCCCAATGCAGATTAAGACTACAAGCAGATCACCCTGCTAAAGGACCACCTCTACATATCAGTGAAGGCAAAACCTTGTGGTCCACGTGTCAAATTGACTATATCAGACCACTCAAACCTTCTGCAGGATATCGATATATCCTCACAGGAGCAGAGGTAGTCTCCAGCTTACTTATGGCAACTAAACGTCGGAAAGCCGATGGGCAAAACATTATATGAGGATTATCATGGTTCTCAGGCCTACCTACTCCTGATGTCATCCAAAGTGACAATGGTTCACATTTCTCATGCAAAGAGGTACAGGAATGGGCAAAACAGGAAGAAATCCAATGCGTATTCCACACCCCATATTACACCCAATCAAATGGGATGGTAGAAAGAGCTAATGGCCTATTGAAAAGGAGCCTCGAACCATACAAAGCCCAGTGGGATACTTGACTTTCCAGAGGGCTTTGTCAATTGAATAATTGGTATGGGCCTGCGGGGAACCCAGTGAGCAGAGCATTCTTTTCAGATACTAAGCTCAGTGCTCCATCTACTGAGCAACAGAAGTGCCTTACCACGTCGTGGTTTAGCCCCAGCTGGAAACTAAGC
>NW_010558720.1:0-1953 GCF_000687285.1 Phaethon lepturus
CGTAGCTCCTGCCCCCGCTTCCCGCAGAGGGGAGCGCGCAGCTGAGCGCGGTGGGGGCCTCGGACCCCCCGGGAAACTCGGCCCCCGAGCTGGGCGCGGGCGCCTTGTCTTCACCAATGGGAAAGCTCAACGTTCCCCAATATTTTTTTTTTCTCCCCCATCTTTTATCAGTTTATTCGTCATAATAGGATTATGTTAATGTTCTTCTTGGCCCGGTCCCAGGGGTGCCTTGTGTCCACTTAGGACCAACCAACAGCCACAGCCAAGCCTTCTTGATCCAGGACAGACATCTGGGGCTGCGCAAATCGCGCACCCTAAAATTAGCCGTGTGACTACGGGACTCCTCGCTGTCGACGTGATGCCTTAATCGCTGCGACTTCTCTGAACCGAGGGCTTCCTTTTGGTATGTGCCGGAGTTTAACTAGTGAAATGTACCGTGAGGCATCCAAGATATGAGTTAGAGGTCTACACAAAGCACTTTACAAGGCACTTTGGATGAAGGAAATGTGCTGTATGGATATGGTATCTAACTGAAAATATTCTAAAGACTCCCTCCTTTCTTTGGAGTGTTTTACATCATCTGCTGTACACGGGGCTGTGCTGCTTCTCTGGCAATTTTTGATATTCTGAACTTTTGAGAAGTAGGATGCTGATGCTTTCTAGCAGGGGATCTGGCAGTACTGCCACGCATTGAAAACGAAACTTTGCTATTTATAAATTTTTTTAAAGAAAGAAGGAGGAACTCAGGGGAAAGAGCATGGGCCACAAGATGAGTGAGACAAGCAGAGCCGAAGGCATCGGCGGGTAGTGACCAAGAGGTGTGAAATGTCAGCAGGTAGGAGCAGGTGCCCGGCCAGATTCCGTGTGGAAGAAGCTGCTCCAGGAGCAGTCGGGTTGAGGCATGCACCATGTAAGCGGTGAGCTGTTCGTCATTACTCAGGGCAGCAAGACAAATGAGAAATCAATTGAACATCAAACCATTGTTGCTGATTGCCTATGTTGCAAATAAATGATTCATCGAGTGCTTTAATGGATTCATATATGTGGCAAGGAGTTCCAGTCTTGATTTATGGACCTCTCCACCAGTTAGGCAGGAAAGTCTTGCTCCCACTCACTTTATTTGTGCAACAAACATCCTTTTCTGTTGGCATGGATTAAGCCAACCCACTTACAAACTTTTTTTTTCCTGTCTGATTGTTTACTTTGCCTTTAAGTGATTCGTATTTCCACTCACATGGTGCTTTTTTAAAATTATTTTTATTTCATAGCGGCGGAGCCTGGAAGGGATGGGGATGGCTGTGTGCAAAGCGCTGGGCTCTGCGCCCAGCAGGGCAAGCAGGTGACTCCATCCTCAGAGAGCTGCAATCTACAGCGTGCCATGGATTTACAGTGCCCACTGCCGAGCCAGCGGGAAAGGGGATGCTTGGTGACTTAAAGGCCTTTCGTAACTCCTCGTGCGACACACCATGGAGTGCTTTGCGTCTTGAAATTTGTATGTCCTCCATCGACGTAAGCGGCTGCTCGCTGGGCTTGAAGGAGTCTGTGCCTCCTCGCACAGTGTCCCACAGTGCCGCTGTGTCCCACTTACGAGCTCTGTTGAAGGAGGAGGTGGCGGAGATCTGCCTCTGCTTTTCCACAGCGGTTTCATAGGGTTGTCAAAACAGAAGGGAAACAAGGGGGTGTTTGCTGTAGGTGAGGGGGAGGGATGGGCAGGGAGGTGTATCCTGGCTTGCGCAACCGCTGGGTGGTACCGTGGTGGGGAGAGGCGTGAGGGGAGCTGCAAGAACAGGGAGGTCCGCCCCGGCGGATGCGGGAGGGCAGGTCTCTGGCGATGCTGGCTGAGGGGACCACCCGTGGAAAAAGGAGGGAAAAAGAAATGTGTTAGTTGCCTCAGAGTTTGTTGGGTGGCTAAGGCAGAGGCAGCCTCTCGCGTGCCCCCCGTGCCCCCCGCCG
>NW_010558720.1:2100-2542 GCF_000687285.1 Phaethon lepturus
CCAAAATGCCGTAAGGCCCCCAAGCTCCTTGATCCCCCAGCAACCACGAGAGACACAGCAACCAGCAACCTGGGGCTGAAACAGCAAGAGAAAACAACAACAACAACAACAACAGAACAGTAACAACCTCTTGCAGTTATTTGCCACTGAGTAGGAGTCGTAACTCGGTTGCCCAGGGGGGATGGTCAAGGATGGAGCCTTGACGAGCTTTTAACTCGGTACAGCCCGCAGGTGCTGCTGTAGGATGAACCGGACTGCCAAATTTATCTGTCTAAGAAATAATGGCTTTCCGGCAGGTTGTTTCTCAGCCGGATCACTCTGTTCAGCCAGCTCTTCGCGGCAGTGCTGGGGCTGGCGCGGCGCGAGGGGCAGCGCGGGAGAGGGGGGCAGCAGGGGTGGGCAGGAGCTGCTTCGCTCCGCACCAGCACGGCGGGGGCTTGGG
>NW_010558720.1:2590-3825 GCF_000687285.1 Phaethon lepturus
TCCAGCCTCTGTATGCACAGGGGCTCCTTTGTGGTTTCATCGACTGATGGTTTTGGCTCGGTCTGTTTGGCAGCGGAACGGCTAACAGTGCTGCCGCGTGCGTTTGTCTTTTTTTTTTGGGGTGGTGTATTTTTGCGTAGTGCCGGAAAGAGTTCGTGTCCTTGTGTCAGTCTGCTCGAGGGAGCCCTCGCAAATGGGAAGAATAAACCTAGAAATGCCTTCTGCTCTGCGCCCGAGCTGTCTCCGGTGCTCGTGAGCCTGAGCCTCCCGCTCGCTGCCTGACCGTGTAGCACGAGCGGGTTATCTGCCTTTCTGTTGCCCTAGTCAAGTCCTGGGCTCTGCACCAAAAGGGCTGGAAAGCCTGTATGGGATGGGCCCGAGCCCTTTGCCTCCTGTCCAGAGAAGCTGCACAGGGAGGTGCTGGTGGGACGGCCGCAGGAGCCGAGGTGCCAACGAGCTCTGTTGAAGCTGGGTCTAGTTGTTCCTCTCTTTGGCATGCAACTTCCCTCGCTCAGCAGTGCTTCACTGAAGACGGCATGGATTGGGTACGGCAAGGGAGAGCAGGGTTAAGGATTGGGAATTTTGACTTCAAAATAGTGGGTTTTTTGAAGGGGGAGAGATAGCTTGGCGGTTCAGAAGAAGCAGTCTGTGGTGATGAGAAAGAAGGAGAAGAAAAGGAAGAGATGCTGAGGACGGTGCTGGGCACGTAGACGTGATCAGGTAGCCACGGACAGGGACGAAAACCTGGAAGGATGCTGGCTGTGCCTGTGCTGCTTGCTACTTCTTTTTTCATTACTGGTTAAAAGTCAGCCATGTAAATCTGGGGGGGATTTGGCATTCCCCATCTGAAGGACATACATTAGTAGAGAAGCGCCTTTGTAAGCATTGCTTCAGCGCTGGTTCTGCAAAGAGGTTGCAGGAGCTCATTATTCATGATTTTATCTCGCCACCTGAAATACATAAATAGCCTAAAGGTTCTTCTGATGGACTTCTTCCAGCTCTTTGATGTGCCAGAGATAATTTCTGTACATTCTCCCTCAACCTGTCCCCACTCCCTACCTAAGGTTTAATGTTTCTACTTGTTATGTTTACCTGTCTGTACTAGACTGTAAGCTCTCCAAGGCAGGGACCTGGCCATCTTTCATGTCGAAGTACCTTGAAGGAGTTGTAACATCAACAGCTATAAATTGTGATATAAGTTATCAAAGCAACGTCAACTACGGCAGCCTCAACTC
>NW_010558721.1:0-235 GCF_000687285.1 Phaethon lepturus
ACCCTATTTCACCTATAGCCCAGCCCCGAGCTGTGCAAAGACACCCGTGGGCAGCTAGGGCTACTCAGACCTTCCCACGCCCCGCCAAAACACGCCACCGCGCCGGTGAGCGCGGTCTGCTTCCTGCTGTGCAGACGCTCGCGGCCGTATGCAGAAGGCCCGCGCAGGCTGCCCTCCTGAGGGTTTCACCCACCCCGTGTGCAGAAGCACCTGAAGTCCTAAGCACAAACGCAAA
>NW_010558722.1:0-5032 GCF_000687285.1 Phaethon lepturus
CCCATCGCCATGGCCAGAATCTTTGGGGCTGCACCCCTGGCCCTGCACCTCCACCGGCCCTACAGTCCCGGCCTGCCTGAGCCCCCACAGTTCTGTCAGCCAGTCTCAGTGTTGCTGGGTGCCACGAAGGCTGAAGGAACCAGAGCTTTAGTTAAAAAAATCCAATTAATTACTGATTTTTGGGAGACTGTGTCTGCAGTGTGGGCTGGGGCAAGAGAGGCTGTGGTGCGCTTCATCTGCTGCAAGAAGAGTGGTAAGGAGGTCCTGGATCAGCTGCGGGGGGCACAGGGAGTGATGGCTGGGGACTTGGGGGACACTGGTCATGGCAGCAGGAGGAGGGGCGTTGTGCCTGCCTGTCCCCAGCAGAAGTCCAGTGCCACCAGTGAGCACGAACCTGCACCCATCACACTTGTAGGCGTGGCGGACCAGGCTGGAAAGGCCCAGGGAATGTTTGTTCAGAGCAGAAAATATCCATTGGTCCGCTCCCAGGTGTACCATGCTGGGCCAGCACTGCCCCAAAAAGTGTTGGGAAAAAACTGTCACCAGCAAAATGAGCATCCCTTTTTCTGCCTGTTTTTGACCCCAGAGGCCTGGAAATGCCCACAGCCCCAGAGGGGTCCTGGCCACCTCAGGGTGGTCCCCACCAGCAACAGGGGTGACAGCAGCCATCCGCCTGTCCCAGCTCATCCCGGGCTCACATGGCTCTGCCTCAGGTAGTGGCCGGAGGCCGGGAAAACCTCCTCTCCTCTGGCAGCAGCTTTTCCATCCCTGCTGCCGCAGTGCTTCCTTTATCTCCCCAAGGACACTTCCCTCTGCTTTCCCTATCGCCCTCCGTTCTGCTCCGGGCAGTGAGGGCCCCATGGCCACCCTCTGCGGCACGGGGACACGCCACCGGGCAGGGTTTTGCCGACTTGGGTACACTTATCCCATCGTGGCTCTCTGGGCTCTGCAAGCCTTGCTCCATCACCTTGCCAAGGGGAACCAGCCAGGGAGCACCCAACGGCACCAGCCTTTAACATGTGCTGT
The DNA here is from genome assembly GCF_000687285.1 of Phaethon lepturus. Classification (NCBI taxonomy): domain Eukaryota; kingdom Metazoa; phylum Chordata; class Aves; order Phaethontiformes; family Phaethontidae; genus Phaethon; species Phaethon lepturus. The sequence continues at coordinate 1,027 of NW_010558722.1, forward strand.
TAATTCTGGCTAAAGCAAAGCCCGTTTTGGGCAAAGAGCCCACGGCAAGGTGGCATTACCAGCCTGGGAAGCTCAGCCTGCACCTCCGAATGCCCTGGGACACATCACAGCACCTGCACCGGGCACCCAAGCAAGGGGTTTCACTCAGAGCTGTGTCCACCTGTATCTGGGATCTCATTTCCATGCATCCTCATGGTGGGCCCCACCCTGGAGTGTGTGTCTGTCTGTCCATGTGTCTGCACGTCTCTCCAACACGCATCCCAGGAAGATGCACTGAAGCCAACAAGGATGAGTAAAAGCGTGAAGGAAAATTAGATTAAAATCCTTCAGCCTAGGAAGGAGACTGAGGTGCACGGGGAGGTGGGTGGGAAGGAACTGTGTCCCAGCTCTTCCACTGCCTCTCACAAGCCAGGGGCATGGAATGACATTAGCTGGCAGCAACTCTGAAGTGCAAAGAAAGATGATTTTTTTCATAAGGCGCATTATCAAACTGTGGATTACAGAGCATGGTGGCATCCAGGATGTGAACTTGCGCTGATTAGATAAAGGCCAGCAAACACAGGGATGTGACTGGGGGCCGGGGAGCCCCAGAGCTACAGACAGCTGGAACCAGAGAAGTTACACGAGGGAAGCGCAAATCTGCCACTGTCAGAAACAAACTCCTGAGTTAGAGGAACCCCGTACAACTGTTTTCTGATTTTTATTAGTGGTTTTGTGTGTATGCAATTCAGCGAATACATCCTTCTTTCTTCTATATGTGTTTATAACTTACATATGTTTTCTCCCTGATTTTGCTGCTCTTACCCACAGGGCTCTCCCTCCCACAGCGGGTCAGACCCACCTGTGCCACGGGAGATCTGTCAGCAGCCTCACAGGAGGACACTTGGATCTGCCTTTTTCCCACTGCTGGGAAGCATTTACCTCTCACACGGCCAACGCCGTTAAGCCGGGTGGCAAAACACCTACCCAAGCATTAGACTGTGCTGGAAACCAGCTGGAAGGTCTGTGTCCCATTGCTGTGTGTGCACAGCTCAAAGGATGGCTTTTTCCTCCAAACCACAAGCCCAGGCTGCCCAGACTGCAGCTCAGGAGATAAATTGGTTAATGAGCCCCATCAGCAGGCAGCTGCTGTGTGGAAAGGATCACAGAGTTTTGAGGAGTCCTCCTGCTGTCTCACATGCAAGACTTGATTTTTTGAAGCAACTGGGAGGTATGGAGTGGTCCTGGGCAATTTAATCCCTCATACAACCCACCAGGTTTGAGTAGTGTACAATTCTTAGCTATGAGACTTCTTTGTTTTTCTGCCTGTTTTCTGGCTTGATAAAGATCTCCCTGTGGCCACAAGTGTGCATCCCAACAGATCCATGTCTTACCAGGCACTGCCCTCGTTTCAGTTTGTGCCCACTTCCAGCTTCCTGTCTCATTTCAGATCTGACATGCTGGTGTTCAGCTTGTCTCCAGCCTCTGGCCTGTAGAGTAGAGTAGAGTAAAGTGGAGTAGAATTTGGGGAATTTTAAGGATTTGTGTCTGGTCTTTCAAGGACTTCCTCCCAGTCTGCTGGGACATGGCTCCTTGTCCAGGACATGGCCATGCTGCAGCTTTGCCTCTCACTGGGAGAGGTGTACCGCTCCCAGGTTTGTTGACCAAGTCAGCCCCCTGAGAGCTGGGTCAGGGGCTCAAGGGGTTTGCAAGGGAATTGCATTTGGGTGCCAGCCACCTGGGATGAGGCTCCTACTGCAGATCTCTGGAACATAGGAACACCCCCAGAATGGGCAGCTCATGCTGAGGTGGATCACAAGGTCTCAGCCACCTTTTGCTTCTCTGAAAGAAGCAACGTCCCAGCGAGCTTGAGCCGCATCCTTGTTCTACGGGACAGCAGCGCTTACTATCATGTATTGATTCCAACTCCTTGTGCTCATTCAGCTACAAGGTCCCAGCAGTCACACCAGCAACTGGTGCAGGTCCTACCTGTTTCATGCAGTCTCCTTCCCTCTGTATAGAAAGACTCCAAAACAACTTGACCCATTGGCAAGCAAAGTCCTTACCCATGATGTCAGCAGTCCCTGCAGAGACCCTTGCTGGAGGAGACTGTGACACTCCTAACTCTGCTGTTAGACTACATACGTATGGCAGTGCTAAAACAGCACAAGTGAGGCCAGGATAAGCTGCATTCCACTTTTCCAAGACAAAAGACAACCACAGAAGCCTCTATCATCAGTAATATGCATCAGAGCAAAGTCAACAAAATGATGCCACACGCATAACTAAGCAGAGCTGGAAATTTCTTGATTATTTGATCAGTTATTCCCAGCAGCAGAAACCTGACTTAGGATATTGTAAGGCAAAGCGACAGATCTTGAGGAAATGGTAAACCGCACTTGTGTGTGAGGAGTATGTGAAAGACCAAAAAAAAACCAGACCAAAGAGAGGATTTCTGCATCAGCAGTGTGAGCCAGGCAGTCTAGGTCAGGCGTCGCGCTCCAGGGCCAGGACGGCTGGCAAACCCCAGCGTGTGCTGAGGCTGTCTGCCTGGCCTGCTCTGCCACCAAAACGTAAGCTACTCGGGTGATCCAAGTGCTGCAGCCTCACAATCACTGACCTAAAATGGGCTTCAGGGAAACTGAGTCCTTCCAGGAAAACTACCGGCGAGCAGATCTGAGTCCTGGAAAAACAAGGCACGAGCCAGGTCTCTTGCCCAAGTGTGGGTACAGTTCCTGTCTCTTTCCTTTGCCTCCACTGACTGACGCTCCTCATTCCTCCTATGCCTTATGGGACACATGGACAGGACTGAGGTGGGGTATATACGTGTGTGTCGATCCTATTGCCAGTCGCTGACCGCAGGCCTAGGACCAGCCTGCTGCCACAGTGGGGCAGTGCTCTGCCTTGGGCTGGGCTCACCTCGCTCCCAGGTCATGTTTTGCCCAGGGGGTTTCTGCCCCAGACAATGCCCTTCTAAGCATGGCTGCAGGGACGTGGGCTCCTGTGCGCTCCAGCCAGGGTTGCTGCCGTGCTTTCAGGGCCTCCTCAGGAGCCACTGTTATGATTCACTTCTGATCCCAAGAAGATGTGAATCCCAGCACCATCTCTCCCCATTTGGCCGGTCCCTTTGAAACAGTGACAGCTCTTTTGGAAGTCACAGCTCTCTCTAGTGCCAGCCCTGGCTTGCTTGTCCTCCTCATTTTTCTGCTGGACCTCCCTCATGCTGTCCCCTGGTCACGTGCGAGGAGAAACAGGGACAAGAGGAGTGGAGGAACAGGGCATCCTGCTGGCACAGAGATGTACAGCAGGAGACAGGATCCGGCTGCACATTTCACCATGTTCCTCGCACTTGGATCACAGTTATTTTAAGCTGTTTTTCATCTCACAGCTACATTTTGTGCTGCTGCTCCCAGAGATCAGACACTTCCCACTGGTCTCTTGGTGGGTCCTGCCCTGGGTGCCATGATCCCAGGCAGAGTGGTTGGCCTGAAGGTGGGGAGGGGGTGTCCCCCTTCCCATCAGCTCTGCAGCCCTGGGTACTCCCAGCAAACCCCTGCCAATGGGAAGGCCTAGCCCGCTTGTGTGGACAGGAGACAAAATTAAGTGGCTCCTTCAGTTCCTGGCCAATGACCCGGAGGCAAAATCCTCCCCTGTCCATCCCCTGTGGCATGGCTGGACTGACGATGAGTCTCTGTCCTGGGCACCCCCTCCTCCAGGCATGTCCCCACCACTGCACCCCCCCTGCACCCCAATTGCCCACAGCCCCATCCCATGGAGACCCCACATGGCTGTAGGCGCTCTGGTCCCCACCGGAGCAGAGGGGCTGGGACTAGGACTCAGGACACCTTCACCCCAGGCACAGGCACACAGCACTGGTTCTCTCGGGCATCGGCAGGGGCGTTTGGGGATACCTCAGCAGGAGTGATTTGGGGGTGTGGGCACGTGTGCGCACCTGTGTGTCTGCCTGCCTTTTTGTCTCTCTGCGCATCTGCCTGACTCTTTGTGTGTCTGCCCGACGCTGCCTCTC
>NW_010558723.1:0-296 GCF_000687285.1 Phaethon lepturus
GGTCACCCGTGCCACCTCCCACCACCCTGCACCACCGCTGTCCTGCGGGGTGACGGGACCCTCGGCTCCAGCCCAGCGAGGGGCTCATCCAACACAACCAGCCCCCCACAGCTCCCCCCAAGCCAGTCCTAGTGCCACCCAGCCCAGTCCAGGGCTCCCTGGCAGCTCCAACCTCCTAAGTGGAAGCTGCAAACCCAAATATTTTATTTTCTTAATTGCTGCTCACACAGTCAAACCCGAATGCAAACAGCTTCCGCATAATTACAGCAGGAGTGCCGCGCAGCGCCGGCTGCTGC
>NW_010558723.1:341-1134 GCF_000687285.1 Phaethon lepturus
CAGGAGTGCCGCCCAGCGCCGGCTGCTGCGGACGCGTGTCCCCAACGCATGTCCCCGACCAGCCCGGGAGGTGACACAGGCTGGGGTACAGCTGGGGAACAAGTTATTGCCAAAGTTTCGGGGTGCATGGGTGCAATACGGAAGAGCAGAGGTGCACCCTTTCCCAGTAGGGGAAGGCAAAAGGAGGAGGAAAAAAAGAGCTAAGCCTGCAAAACCCACTGCCCCATGGCCCAGCCTGGAGTTTTTTAGCAACGGGAAAGGCACCGTGTTTTAATCAGCCCAGAAAAAAGGTGGGGCCAGCAAGTCACACCAGTGACACCCCAGAGGTCCCCTCCACAGCCGGCTGACACCGCAAGAGCACAAGGGACCACTCGTTTTGGGGGTTCAGCCTTTCAACACCACCACTCTGCCCCTGCCATGACACACACAACACAGCCCTGAACCAACAGCTTAAGTCGCTGCAAAATTTTAATTGCAAAGTTTGCATGCTCCAGGAAAAAGCAAAGAGCATCCCAAGCCAGTGGGGATGCTGCAGCCGGGGCACCCAGCTTCTCTCCCGGCTCAGGCGATCACAGACATGCTGTGCCTCAGTTTCCCCACTCATGGAAGAGATCATCCTACACCCCGTCTTTGCAAAGGAGCAGCAAGAAAACCACCTGCCTTACGAATATTCAGCCCACGGAGACAAGCGGCTGGTCCTCGTGTGCCTGGACAAGTGCCTGGCTTCGGGCTCACTGGTGGCCCCACAGCACATGCAGATGGCTTAAAGGTTTTTTACCAGCCCTGCCTGCCG
>NW_010558723.1:1411-1643 GCF_000687285.1 Phaethon lepturus
GGCAAGAGAGCCAGGGCTGGAAGCAGACCCCTCGCTGCCTGCCGAAGCCAGCTCCCTCCAGCTCCATCACCGAGCTGAGCCCGCTCTGTACCTACCGGGGGAAATGCTGGAGTAAACACACTCCTGATTTACACCAGGAGCAGGCTCAATTCTGCTCCTTGCAAATGCCATCTTGCAGGGGAGGAAGCCCATGGAAGGGAAAGGGTTTGCTTGGGAGGGGAGCCGCCCCACA
>NW_010558724.1:0-4525 GCF_000687285.1 Phaethon lepturus
TCCCGCTCAGCTCAGCTCTGCCCCGGCCCCTGGGAAAGCCGCAAGCCCCGAAGGCCGTTCGGCAGGGTCTCCTCGCACCCCAGCTCCCGGCGCTCTCGTTCGCAGAGCGCCCAACACGCTCCATTTTCCCTGCCGGCCCCCGGTGGCCTCGACAGCGGCCAGCCGGGGAGGGCAGCGGGGCTCGGGGAATGGCAAGGCAGCAGGCAGAGGCACCCGCAGCGGAGTAGGAACGTAATTAAACAGTGGGAAGGAGGTACTTGCTCCTTCTCTTTTAAGGTTTGCAGTATGCAGAGGTGCAGGAAGGTCAATTACCCTTCTCTACATGATGCCCCAAAAGGCATTTGTGCTTCTTACCTCAATTAACTCATGCAGAGATTGCTTTGCCAGACAAGCGATAGATTCTGCTTCCCTTTCCCTCTCAGCTTGACTAAATTTCTAGAAACAAAACTTCTGTTAATGTTTTAGTCCAGCACTGAGGACTTGAACGGAAAAATGCCCAAATTATATGTAATGGAGTAGCCTGGGCAGATAGCAGCAAGGTTTGAAGGGTGAGCGCCGTGTCCCGAGTGCCTATGTGAGCCAACACATTGATCCTGCATGCTTTTGTCTCTGTAGGATTCCACATTTTGGAGCTATTTGGATGTTTTTTGTTTACGCTGTGCATGAACATGGTCCCCCGAGCAGCTGCATAACACTGTTGTCTAAAATATATGAAAGTTAGGGACAGATGTCCTGAAGAACGTACTTGATTCCCTTGTAGCAGCACGTCCTGGCAAGGTCAAAGGCTGAGGAACCTGTGTGCTGAGCTAGCCTGCTACAATTTACTTTCATGTTTTGACCAGGAGGTGACCCATTGCCCGAAGACAGCATTATGGTGAGACACTGTCCTAAGAGCAATGGCATTACTGATTTGCCTTCAGTGTAAGGTTTCAAACCTTGGCAGGCTTTTATGTAGGTCATTTCTCTGTTTCTGTGTCATTGCATGCTTGGAGCATTACAAGATGGACCCAAAAACACGTATAACTTTTTCTCTCTACCCTCTTCTGACCCATGCATACAACCTAGGTTAGCTTGCAGGCAAAAATTATGGAGCTCACAAGTGGAAAAACTGCAGGTACTGTGTGTTTACTGCCTTTCCAGACCTAAAGCTCCCTGAAGAGGGTCACAAATCCACATGAGGCTCCTAGGCATGGCATACTGCATTTGGGTCATTGGTTAGCTGAAAAGTCATGTAGAGGCAAACAGCTTCCTCTTGTGCTGGGGGAATACCATGTGATGTGTTTATTCCAGGCTCCCTATGGGATAAATAGCAAACACTTATACAGATCTGCTCGGCTGTTAGAGGTTGGGAAGACATGCTGTGATGGGAGATCTGTACTGGGATGACAGGAAATGGTGACAACCCTTGCTAGGAAAGAGTTCTGCCTTCATGGGGAATCCACCGGGTGACCCATCATGACAGTGCGGCAGTAGCCTACAAACTCCTTTGGGCTCTTGCCTGCTGAGGTCAGTCTGGTTTGTCGCATGGTAACAAGAGAAATTGTCCTGTCCTTGTTGTAGGTAACTCACCTGCAACCAACAGAAGCCAGCAGGGCTCTCGCAGTGAGCAGGGAAATGGTTGACTCTTTTCCTGAGCTCTGCCAGTCTTTTATACTTCATCGGGGACTGAAGCATGATTGTTTCAGAGAATCTTTTGCAAAGCAGTGCATGATTGCCCCATCTGTACTTGGGATTTGATTTCAAGAAAGGGAGAAAGTACTCCAAGAGCTTTGTTAGAAGTCAGTGTCCACACAACATTCATCTGAAAGAACCTTGGGAGACTTCATATGAATTTCACAATTTTTCAGGAAGAAAAAGGGAGCTTTGTGGAGGGAATGTACACGCAGGAGCATGCCTAGGGGCCTGGGAGGCTGTGCTAGATTTTGTCTAGCACCAGTAAACACATGAAAATGTGAAGTCTTGTGACTGGACCCAAGTACGGCAACCTTCTAACAGTGTCCAAAGTCAAAAGCATTTCTGATGTGCTAAACTATTGGTGACTTTAAAGGTGACATCTCGCTGCCGCCATACTAGAAAGCAAACTTTCAGGGGGGTAATGTGCTTCCTTCCTCCAATAGTAGCGCAGTGTTTATGCACTTTGCAGGTCCTGTGTTACACATACTCTTTTGCCCTGCTGTCCCTACCCACTGTGGTTTTCTTCAGCTGTGGAAACAGGAACTGCTGAGTCAGCATGCTGATGAAACTCACGCTGCTTTCACACATCTCTGGGTAGACAGCCACAGCAAGGAGGTTGGCAGCAACTTACATTCTGGAGAAAAAATGAGTACTTAAGTTGTCTTAGAGTTGCCTGAAACAATAATCTGTTTTCTTAAAAACTCTCAAACTGAAGGAGGCTTCAGGACCCGAGCATTAGTTGCGAGTAATGATCACACCTAGCATATGCAAGCTCATGGTCAAGCGTTTAGAGCTCAGTGAATGTCATTTTTCTGCTTGCTCTGTTGATCAGCTCAACTATGTTTTACAAAGCCGAGATCCAACTGGCTGAATAGACAGAATAAGGCCATCAAGTTTAACTCACCTGCCTGGTGACGGTAGAGAGCAGCAGCCTGTTCTGATTACAGACTCACGCAGAGGCGAAATTGCTCCCTTGGAGCTGGTACAAGGTAACGGACTTTAAAAATTCAAATAACCCCCTCAGAAGGGTCAGGTCTCCTGAACAGCGTAAGTGCCAAAGGGGAAAGAGATGTGGGGGTGACTGCATCTCTGAGAGCAAAATATCCATGGCATGGTAGAAATTAGCTGAAGGTCAGCTATTAAGGGATGGGAAGGGGAAAGTTAATTGCCAAATTGGTTAAAAATTGGAAAGAGAATCAGACTGAAGAAGATGGAGACGTTCCAGAGAGCTGTTCTATTAAGGACATAAATAGGGTGTTATCCACAAGCTCAAAGGGAACAAAAGCAGCTTTAATAGCAAGAAGATGGCAGTTAAAAGATAACTGCTCAGGGCACTATCACTATAAAAGCGACACCTTCTCACCCAGAGGCCCCTGGTCTGCCTTCATTTAAATGAGGTCTGCTTACTTCAGCACCACAATGTTTGCATTTCATTATTTTTCACGCCTCTTAGAGAAATTTAACAATGAGTGTGTGACGCCTGTTTCTTGTTTTGCTTGTCATGAGCATTGTTAGTTGAAGCTCAGAGCCGAAATTTGCCTGTTGAAGGCACCGAGGCAGTAGAGATGCACGTGCGGGTCACACGAGTATTATCCAGGGCCACCTCCCTGGGGCTGCTGGTGCTACCCACGTAGCAGAGAGGAGAGTTTAGTGTTAACATTGCAGGGAGAGACTACAGTGCTGTAAATGAGAAATCGTTAGACAATATGTACTCACGCGTTGACAGCAAATTATCTTTGACGGTGACAGCGATTGAGATCGCATGTTTACAACCTCTAAAGCTACTATTTTAGCAGGTGTACAGATGTGCTGACATGTTAAAAGGACAGCAGCAGATGAGAAGAAATAGTCTGAATGTAAGTAAGGGTACTCTCTTTCAGCAGGTAGGTACTGGTAATAGGGGATGTTAGTGGTATGCAAGAAAAGTGTATCACAAAGGTGAGCTAGGAACAGAGAATAAAGACGACTGGGACAGTTTCAGCATTCAGAACAATGCAAAAAAAAAGATGCAGATGAACATCTCCTATTGATGTTTGGAGTACCATCTGTTTGGAGAGTCAGAGGACGATGCCCAGATTCTACAACCTAAGAAGGGAAGTTGTTAGCATTTATTTTTGCTTGGTGTCACGTCTTTTAAGATGCGAGTAGTTCATCAAGACTCAGAGTGATAGGATGGCGGAAGATTTGCTGTGCCCCGAAGACAGATCAAACTATCGCAAACTATTTTCAAAAATTTTTCTGAGGAAGTGGAAGGAAAACACTGCAACGTGGTAGCTAGCTGGGTATGAAGAGAGCAGGCAGGCACGCATGTGTGCACTCAAACACCCTGGCACACAAATAGGTGGAATTTGGAGGCCAAGACCCAGATGTGCCTTGAGGAAGCTGGGGAAGCTGAACAAAGATACTGTGGATGCTAACCATGAATCTTGTTACTTGATGTTTATTTTTAATGCTAAGATGCAAACACATGCTCCTCTAAGAGGATTGTTCTGTCAATTTTAGTGCCAATGACAGTCCCCCAAATTAAGTCCCAGGCACCACTATGCTGCAGCTTAGCTCATCGTGAGCCTGGGAGCTGCGTGACTCGCTCCATGGGCTGAGAACTCCCACTGAAGATAAACAGGGCTGTAGCAAGCACTCCATCTGTCAGCAGAGGCTTTGCCCAGTATACAACTTCAGCATTCGTTTACATGGTTAATGATCATCCAGGGAGGCAAAGATTACCATCACCCAAACCGTAAGAGCTGAGCAGAGTGTTACAAGTGATCGATTGCCCCAGACAAACTGTTTGCTTTGCTTAGGACTGCAGCTCGCCAAAACATTCTCCAGCAAACGTGTTGCGCAAGTGCCT
>NW_010558724.1:4556-13943 GCF_000687285.1 Phaethon lepturus
CAAATGCCTGTCCTCTGCAGACATGACACATTCCTGTAGAGCATTAACATAATAAAAAATATTTTATTAAACTCATAGCAAATTATTTACAGCTGTTAGCAAAGGAGTCCTATTGGCTTGGACAACCAGCTGGGAAAGATGAGTAACTCGTATCACTTGCCCCACCTCTCCTTACTTATTTTTGTGAAAAAATAGGCAGCACTGCTAGTATTTCCACTCTGTATTACTGAAATACACACAGGCTCGTTGCTTATGTTGAACGTTTACTAAAATTCAAAGGTCTTTGGCCAAAAGCAGCACTACTTTGCTTTAGACACTAGAGAGAGCTGCTGCTCAACATTTGAATAAAGTTTGGTTAATTACTCGCGTTGCTCAGAAGCGGAGGTGTCCTGTCATTTTGTCTTACCTAGGTAAAACTGAGATCCACACTTTCCCTAGGAATGATCTTGGTGAAGCTGTGTCTGCTTTTAATGCTCGTGATCTATTTCAGCAGGGCAGGGGACACTTTTCAGGGAACAGAGAGAATTGTGTTCAAGATGTTATACTGAGCAGCCCCAAATCTGAAGCTGCCCCCACATTTAGTCATTACTCAAAATGGAGAATGGAAACCAACCTTTCCGGAGCAGAGTAGGCCATGTGCGAAGATTATCCTATGGATACCATCCTTCCCCTTCTAGCCTAAAATTTTCCCTTAGGATGCAATTGCAGAACGTCTTTGTTGACAACTGAAAATACTGAGCATTAACAAAAAATGAATGTGGGGCTTCTTATAATGAGTATTATCAGGTAAAAAATAAGAGGGCAGCAACTGCAACGTAGTCACTGGGATGCCTGATGGTCACAGAGCAGGGCTCAGTGACAAAACAGGGTAAAATATCCTCCTCTGCAAGTCCTTCACCGTGGGACTTGATAGCAAAAAATACCTGTGGGACCCAACTGGCTGAGACTGGATCCTTCCCACAGTAAGGAACAGTCCCTCCTCTTTGCTGCATCAAGAGTTTCTACAGGTAGAGACACGCATGACAGTTAGTCATTTCAGAGCTGTGCGTGAAAAACCAAGTGCATAAGCATGGAGTTTGAGATATTTCTGCTGGTTACATCTAGTGTTACAAGAGGAGTCATTTGTGACTCTGCCAATACAAAAACCACAGAGCAGATATTGAAACCAGCTTGAACACTAAAGTTGGATACGGATTTACAGCTCAGCTAAAGCTTGTTTCACTGCTATTGATTTCACTGGAATTGTATCTGTGGGTTACAAAGTCAGACAGTCTTATTAATACATTAACATTTTTAATAAATGGTAAAATGGATCAAAACCTGGCTGACAGCCATTCTGTCTACCAGTAACAGAAGTGTTTCTTTTTGGCAATGAAATGCCACTGAGCAGCAGCTCAGAAGTGCTAAGCATGGAGCCTTACATTTTATTATCCGTGCTCTTTCCCAGCAGGGACAGATTCCCGCCTGCGAAACTTCCAGAGGCTGGCCAGGCTTTGATGGTTAGGATGCTTTCAGGCACTGACCGGGGTAGCAAATAGTTTCCAGCTGATGTTCATCCTTGCTGGTTTAGTTCAATAAGACGACCAGCAAATACAGCTAATGTTCCTATAATACAAACTAGCATAAATATACCAAGGAGAAGATGATCAACCACCATTGCAACAAACTTCCATTCTTCTGCAGCCTGGGAAAGAAACAAAGGAGATGATGGTAAAATCTCTGCAGAGCCATGTTTGTTATGGGCATTCTTGTAATTTACTGCCTTGAACAATGGAAAGGCTCTTCCTTAAGTTCCACTGTTATTATCCAAAAAATACTAATTTTCTTCTCAAAAGGAGGTCAGTGGCTCAGGAAGCCTAAGCAACCCAGAAATGCAAGTTTCAAGACTAAATTGTTTAGAAACCCTGGAAATTTGGTGAATAATTTCATTAAAAAGAAATGTTGAAAAGCTTAATTTTTAGGTAAATGGTTAATTTTGAAAGGGAGTTTAAAATGTTGAAAGCAAAATGCTTAGTTTGTCCCAAATGGCTTTTGTTTTTCTATTGCTTTTTCATTCTCCTCCTGGGATACCTAAACAATTTCCATTAATTTAGCTCTTGTCCCTGCTTTCCATGCCTAGTCTCTAAGGCATGGGAAAGGTCTCTAAGGTCTGGGAAAATGCTTGGACTTGATGATCTTATAGGTCTTTTCCAACCTTAACAATTCTATGAAATTCTGTGAATTTCTGAAGGTAGCTCCCTTAGTCTTTTTTCCAGTTGTGGGACACCGTGAACCACCGGGTCTGTGACTGCCTTTTCACTGGATGCTTTTGGTGGGACCCAGTGCCGTAAGAGCGATCAGAGTGTGAGGTGCTAAGTGCAGCAGGGCTCGGGATTTCCACCCTGTAACTCTGCCTTACGGAGTGACATGTCCTGGCCTGAGGCACCCTCTGCTTTTGTCTTAGCTGCTCCACAAGTAGAAGAGACTGTCGTAATTTATCTAGAGGACACTGCTGATCAGTACTGTTTTGAGGCAGTTCGTAAGTGAATCCAATGAAGTGGCAGCCTTCAGAAGCCACAACCTTCAGTTTATTTCGGGAACTTGACTTTTGAAACCCCCTGAAAGTGATATCAACAGCGCCCAGATGACACAAGCAGCTGGGCTCCACTTCCGAAGGGAGCGCTTGCCAGTAACCCGAAGACCCTCCTTGTAAGTCTAGGAGGAAGCGAAGCCCAGAGATGCTGAAGCCACGCCAGCCCTGCTGAGGGCAACGCTTTATCCGCGTAAGAGGCGTAGGAGTGGTGGGGAACATGAGACTGCAGGCCAGAGCCATTCCACACGCTCCAGGAATTTGGTCGCAGGAACAAACACCATGGTGTAAATTCTGCCCGCGGGAAGGAGCTGCCTCCTTTTCAAGAGCGCGGGCCAAATTATTGTCCCGGAGAACTCTCTCCCCATCTTCAGGCTATGATCATTTCAGGTCTATGATCATTTAGACAGGTGAAGTACCGGTCCTGAATTATGGGTGCAAAAGCTGCGTCAGCTGTGATAACTGAAATAAAAGAGGGGGTTAACTATGGCGAATGTGCTAGAAGGAGGCAGAGCTAGGTTCTCCTGGGGAGCACTGCCATATGTGACTCTACACGCATTTATCCTGCCTTTGGCTTGCAACGTGGAAAAAGTCAGTAATCAGAGTAGCTCATGACGTGCTTCACTTGCAGGGGCTACTTGTAGCATTCAGGAATAAAACAAAACCTTACTGAAATTGGAATTATCATTTGTAAGTTACATTTAATGCTTCTCAGATAAAACTACTAGCCTTTTGGGGACCGGCTTGCTTGCTGGCTTTTCAAAAGCGACAGGAGATTGCTCACCGCAGGGGGAAGATGCCCGTGTGGGAGACAGGAGGAATGTGTTTTGGAACTTGCTTACAGCTCTTGAAACTGCTTTGCTACTCACAGACACTCCATCTCTATGGCTTCACATACCATATTTAGAAAATCATACCACTGCCCCTTTTTTTTTTTTTTTTTTTTTTTTTTGACCAAGATTCAATTGCCATCTGTGACTATTATCTGTCGCTCCGTGTTGACTGCATCGAGGGGAGAAGACTGTCCCCTGCTAAAGCCAAAATAGGGTTTGGAGTGTTTTTGTGAGGCATGGATATTTTGCCAAGGGAAAATAAAATAGTAGCGATTTGAAAGCAAGAAATGAATCATGCACAAAAAATGCCTTACATTACTGGCTTCTTGGTCCGATTTCATCGTTTCCGCAATGTATTTGATTCCCTCTATAGCATTTTTCACATCTGGATTTTTGGTAAGCGAGGAGTAGAAGTTGACAGGCACAGAACCTGGCTTCCCAGAAATTTCAGAAATATCAATGTCTTCTGCAAAAATGTTTTTGTCTTGTTTATCCCTGGACGGTCGTTTCATTGTAGAGAAAAACATGACGTTTGGGATTGTGTCGATAAAGATCTGAAAACAAAGAGGGAGAAGACGACAATTGCTGGTCGGTGGGGCTGTGTTGCGGATGCAGCTGTGTACTGAATGAAGGCAAAACTCGCCGGTCTCAAATCACTTCCTGTGCGGGATCGGCTACAGATTCCCTCTTGGTGTATGCCACAGCCTGCGCCTTAGTCACACCGGGGCTTTTGTCAGCCTTGTGTCCTGGGGCAGATGGAGTCAGCCGCAGGCCTGTCGCACATTTTTTGGAAACCATTTCCCCCTGCCACAGAGCCAACATCTACACATGAAGGGGCGTGCTACATCCCTGAGCAGACTCTCATCTAATTTGGAACATTTTGCTTATGAATCTGGCTTGAAGAATGGACTACAAAGGATCTCTTTTGGCTACTTATGTTTGACTTTGCTATTACAAACATTTGTTATACATGCATATAAAGTTTACAATAATTTCCTTTGGAGTAACAGAGGCTTGCTGCCAGAGCAATTTTAAGGGCATGCAGTGTTTGCCTGTTGAAATCTCTCTTCTGCAGGGATTGTTCATGCTACAGAGTGAATCTATGTAAGCTGTAGCCTTAAAAGTATAATTAGAAATACACTGAACAATCTCCTATTCATATCATGGTTTAATACGAACGCAGGAAGGCTTAAAAATAACCGAACGTATCCCCTGTGTGTACTGCGTCCCTGGCAAAGGACTTGTAATGACAGACATCCAATTTTTTCTACACCTCGTGGTTACTATTTAGACTAGTGTGCAAGGATCTCCTTGCCTCCCGAGGACTGCAGAGTAACTGTATTTCTTGGAAAAGTACAGAGAAGGTCATGGCTTTTGCTAAACTCTCTTTTCCAAAATGGGGTGCTGAACACAGGTGCCCCCAATGGACTCTGCGCTCCGCACTGGCACGGGCTGGTGGCCTTGGCCACGGGCAGGCAGCAGTGTTGTGCAGTCAGATGGAGGGTTAGACCAGGAAATGTAACTCAAGTCCAGCTGGCCCATTTTCTGTTCCCTCTGCCTTCAGCCGACTGTGTTTTCCTCGTCTCTTCCCTGCAAGACTCTACCCCAGCGGACGACTTTGTTACTTAAGGGAGCACCTTAGCAGTCTTGCTGACTTTACGCACAGCTGAGTAGTAAACACTAGTTCTTGTGCCTAGAGAGGTTAGGCATGATGCATTTACTTCACCAATTCTGCTTGGCTTTTATTAGTAAACCTGCCAATAAAATATGGAGTGCTCAGTGGAAACCAGGAAACGTGCAAGGCCGTATAGCTCACCTTCCTGACCCAGTGCGGCATGGTGTGAGTGCTTGGGGAGCGGTGGTGGGTGTTGATGACAATGACTGTGATGATGATTGAAGCGATGACAAACACCATTGTAAACAACATGTATTTGCCTATCAGAGGCACTGCACTGGAGGTGGAGGGAATCAGCTCCACGATGACCAGAAGGAATACAGTCAAAGACAGCAGGACAGAGATGCTGAGAGTCATTTTCTCACCTGCCATGCAAAACAAAAAGAAACGAAACAAAACAAAAAGAAAAGGTAATACCATTGCTGTTCCTACCACATTCGGCAAAGAGAGTATTTATTTGAGAAGGTAGGATGTGGATGATGGCTATTCACACATGCACATGTGTGTGCATCTGGAGTGCTATCATCTCTCCCAGCATCCAAAGCAGTAGCCAGGCTGGCCAAACCTGAGACCCTAACAGCATCAGCTCCAGCATGAAGGTGGGAATCACCAGGTATGACTGGGCTGAGGTATGGGTGATGGATATGGAGAGCTTACATGCCAGGAGCACCTCATGGGCTGTACATTTTGAATGATGGAGTGTATGCACCTGATTAATGCTTGCTCCACAGCCTCCTGGGCTGCTTGCCTTACTCCCTGGCAGGCTCATGCCGGGCTGAGTAGGCAGACAAAAAAATCACCTCTGACACCAGAGGTCAGTTGCTATTTGAGGTCTTCCAGTATGTAGGATGTCACCACCAAACCACAAAACATGATTCACACATCTTTTTTCTATCAAATTTAACTTTATAGAAAATTTTCCACTGAAAAAAAGTCCATCAAGTATTTCATAGAAGGGGCTTAATGAAATTAAGCAGTATGAAAAGCTGACACGAGGTAAAATGAATGAAGCAGAGGAAATGGTTGCAGGGAGCAAGAGCCGCTCAGCAGGGACAAAGGAGGCCAGAAGAGTCCAGGGTTACTCTCTGTGCCACACAAAGTAATTTCTGTGAGCAGACAACAAGCTCTTTGCTCTAACACCGCGCCGAAGGGCCTCACTCACCGCTTGTGCACTCACCTACTGCGTGATGTACTAACACTACCTACCTATGGCAAAATATGAAAATCAACTAGCTAAAGCTTTGTTTTGCCGAAGCTAACCGGACAGTTAAGCAGTGACTTCTGTGAGAAATCAGCACGATTTATTATATAGCAATAGTTTCAGCTTTCGGCCCTTATCCTTTATTTGCGGAATGTTTAGAGCCATCATTTTGAGCAGAAGCACCCAGTTTTTGTAAGCGCCGCCCTTCAAGTTGGCTGGTGATTTCAAATACTCAGAATTTCTCAGAAACTTGTTGGCAATTTCTATGGCAGTAGAATGAATAAATTCACATACCTGAATCTGTGGGTAGGTAAAAAACTAACCCGGTTAAAAAGGAGAAGAGCAGGCAGGGGATGATGACGTTCACGATGAAGTAGAGAGGCAGGCGCTGCATGAGGAAGTGGTAGGTGATATCCAGGTATGGGGTGTCAGGGCAGCAAGCGTAGTAAACCCAGTGCTTCCAGCCGCGGTAGTCCTTCATCACCCACTCCCCACTCTCCATGAAGTTACTCAGATCTGGGCGATCACTCTCCTGACAGCAAAAAACCCCAAATTCTTAATATTAGGTGTTCTGAACAGAATCAAAACCTGGCAGTCACTCAGGAACAGGATTCCCAATGACCCAGGCACTTCATGCATTTTTGGGAGCAAACCGCCCTTTTCTATGTTATTTTGCCTTAGAGTATCATCCTCTACACAGTGTTCAACTAAATACTTTACAGAAACAGTCAGGGATAGTTGACTGAAGAGAACGGCTGATTAAATATTTACAGGTAGGAGACATACCTGAGGGGACAGGGAAGGGGTCCTTGGAAATGGAAAGTCATGAGCTGAGAAAAAGCAGTCCCCCTCCCCCCCAAAATAAGAAAACAAACAAAAGCAGAACACCCATAAGGAGGGCTGCGAAGCTGTCAGAGGATAGACAGGTAGGAGGCTGCTAGGGCCCAAGAATTATGCGTATGCAGAATTTTAGAAGCCAGACCAGGAAAATTTTGTGTTAGATCTACAAAAAGGGCTTCTATATTTTACAGGTAGGGCCTGCTTGTTTTTCAGTCAAAACAAGGTCATATTCCATTCTAAATCTGAGATTTCCCTGAAGACATATCCAGGTCTTTAGTGCTTTTCCCAAGCACAAACTCCTTGCTTACCGGGTTAATAACAACCACTGTACCATCGTACGTCCACGTTCCCAGCTTCATACTGCAGTTCTGCTGGTCAAATGGGAAGTGCGTGACTATAATTTCACAGTAACTTTTAAAAATAGCTGGTGGCGTCCAGGTGATCAAGCCCGTGTGCTCCAGAAGGACTTTGGTGTATTTAACGATGGCAAAATCACCGTCGGCGCTGCAAAAGGAACACGGACATTAACAGCAACAGGGGCAGCGTGATTAGCGTAGCCCCCAAAGGGTTTGCCCGGCTGTGGATGGACTGTTCCGCCCGGTGCTGCCGTGCCTGCTGCTGGAGAAGGCTGCTCTGAGGGGTGCTACCCCCATGGGGCAGAGCTACCCCTCCCACCCCTTACTTGTTGTAAAGAACGAGGTCTGGCCGCCAGATATCGTCTGAGGGGATGCGGATTTTTTTCACGCCGCCGTAGTCATCTGGATTCCACTTGAGGTTGACGTCCGTCCATTGCTAAAGGGGGAGGAGTTCAGCCTCTGAGAGCCTCTTCCAGCACTTCGGGGGGTAGTTTCAGTATTTCCGAGAAACATGCACCTCCCTCGCTTTGGGACATGCAGGTAAAGACAAACATATGCTAGTGGGAGCCCCAGCTAATTTTTTTATATTAACTTAGATTTTGGTTTAAGAACCTTATAAAAAAGAAAATAATACAAAAGGTAAAGATACGAGACGTCTACTGCTTGAAATACAGTGCAAAATGCTTTTCTTAAGGCTCTTAACGTCTGGTGCACTTTGTTCTTGAGAGCCCAGAAAGAAGAAACCCTCTGCTAGCTGACCCACCTGTCCAAGTTGCCCTTGAAAGTATAACACAGTAGTTAATTCCTGGTTGTGTCCAGTGCGTTTATTTGAATTGGATTAAGCAGCTAGCAATATTTGGAGTTACCTGTTTCAGGCGTACGTTGGTTGTTACAATCTGATTTACTTCATCCTTAAAAAAAAAAAAAAAAAAAAAAAAAGAAAGAAAGAAAGAAAAGGAGGCAGTAGCAGCAACCATTAGGATTAAAGGAGAAAAAATCGTTTCCTCAGAAAACACACCATTTGGCACTGTCAGGTAAGCCAGCGGCTCAACACATACCACGCGTTCATACCGTACGTACCACGCTAATAAGCTGAATGAGCTGCAGCCCGACGGTGACAACGACGGCGTCCCGATGGTCCTCCACCGGGCGCACCACCTTGTTGTAGTCCCTGAACAAGTCCTCGACGAGGCGAGTCTCGTGTTCGTAGCACAGGGCCAGCCCGGCTGCAGAAGAGCAGGGGTGGGTGGCATCAGTGAGGTGGGACAGGGGACACGCTACGACGCCGTCGGTCTGAGGTGGGCATGAAGCTGCTGGCTGTGGGCGAGCACCGGGTCCTCCGGGTGACTCCTCATTTCGGGCGTGTGTTATGTGCATCGCAAATACCATCAGCGGGGGTAGCTGCCTATCTGATCCGGAGATCAGCTGAGGAGTAAGGCAACAACAGCCTCCAACCAGGAGATGAACAGCTAGCCCTAAGCCTGGACATCAGACTGAGCATTGGGAGCCTCCTCCAGGCACTCCCACCCTCGTTTTTTCCTGCGATACCTGTGGACCGTTAAGCGCAGAGAATACCCGTAATCAGGGATTTCTGATGTCGCCTTCCCCGCCTTCAATGCCACGGAGTTGCCTGCGGCAGCAACGTTAAAGGGCAGGGCCAAGCACAACAGCCATGAGGTGAAAGCACCACCCGGACCCCTTGCACCCGAAGTCTAAGCAGAGCAGGAGCTCCGGTCCACGACAGGAGCTGCTCAGGTCGCGTTCACGGCGAGAGAGAAGGAAACCATTCACAGCGTGGTCTCATGTTTCCCTCTCCTCAGGGAAGGCCTCAACCTGCCCGTGGGGAGCTCTGCCCGCAGACTGCTCAGCGCGACTCGGCCGCGCTACGCGAAGGAGCCCTCGCAAGAAGAGCG
>NW_010558724.1:13974-17011 GCF_000687285.1 Phaethon lepturus
GGGGCGGCGGCCGTGTTTCAGCGGCTGTAGCGGTGCACCTGCACGGCACTGCACTCCCGAGGGCCGGGGGCTCAGATTCCCGCCTCGCAGCAGGACAGAGGGACCCCGTCTCCAGATCGCCTGTTGCAAAACGAGCGGCCGCACCACGTACCCAGGCTGTAGCTGCTTCGCTCTTACGGGGGAGTAAAGCAAATGGAAGGGGGCTCGGGGGTGTTTCTGTATGCTCCCTGTTTCAAAGGTAGCGAGAGGGAACAGAACAGCTGAGCCTCGCCGCAAGCATTTTTGGCAGATCCTATCCTTGCCTTCCCCTCTCTGGGTTTGAACCCTGGGCCACTGAAGTCAGCAAGAATTTTGCTGCTGACTCCAACCTCAGCCCGGACTTCCCCCCGTTTCCTGACTGACTTTCCATCAGCTCCTCTCGGATAGTTGAGCTGAGATGCCAAGGATTCCGTCTCGGCCTTGTGCTGCCATGAGATAGCATTAAAACACTTGGATGTCGTCGAGAAAAGCTGCCTGGTGCAGACAAGCACCGCTTGCTTCCCCCGCCAGGGGCTGGGGCGGGCAGGACTCGTCTTTCCATTTTTAAATTATGATCACAGCATCATATCTAAGTCAATTAATCCGATTAAAATCCTTCACATTGCTACCTTCTTGGCCGGCTTGGTAGGAACTTAGTATACTGCTTGAATCTGGTGAAAAGATTTTAGGATCACAAAATACTTGTTCTTTTAAGGGACGGTTTAAAAAGAATTATCCTGGTACAACTCGTGCAGCTGCAAATCAATTCTGCTTCCTTCTCAGTAGTCCCACAAATTCCTTGTAATGAATTTTTACATTTCAAGCCATGTTTACTAGATCCTTTCACACATTTTGAAACACCTGTGTACTAGAGTAAATGGGCGCATGGGAAAAAGACGACAGATTAAAAACGATCAAACCCCAAAACTTCTTGCTTCAAAATATCTGGTGTCTGAAATTAGAAACACCTGAGCTGTTACCAGTGCACTTCAAAGCTCTCATTTAAACGACAGGCTGCTCTCAGAACATGCATTCACTCGTACCGACGCGTACGCAAAGCCCTGGTCCCGCACGCTCAGCAAGGAGCCAACCCCCGTTCAAGGCAATGGCGGGAACACCTTTACCTGTGGAGATGAGGAGGAGTATGCGATGGACCTTCATCATCCCGGCTCCCTCTTGCTGTGGTCATCCAGACGGAGGCATGCGCATCGTGCCTTTAAGGTCTCTTCGGAGGAGGGCTGCGCTGGCTCCGGCTGGGGTGCTGGTGAAATACAACCGCCGACGTATTGACTTACAGCACCTGTTTTTGGGAAAGACAGCTGAGGGCCACGGCGCCGCCGGGCTGGACATGGGAGCACCGTGTGTTTCACCCGTCAAGTATCTTCTGCAGTTTACAGAAGGTCATTTTTTTCTAAGTAAGTGGCAACGTGAGCTGTGACTTAATAAATATATAAATAAAGATAAGAAAAGGATTATCTGTAGAGAAACTGAACATTTCGGTGAGATCTCGGAAACTTCCCGAGCTGGAGACCCAAAGCTGTACATCATCCTTTTTGACCAGAGCAGCTTGCCAGATTTGGGATTTTGTTTCTCCGATGCCGATTATTCCTGGTGCACCTCACCAGCGTACAGGCTGCGCACTGGGGTGAGGCTGCTCCCTTTGCTTCACAGTGGGTTGAGAGATCCTTGAAGAAGTGAACAAATACGTTCAAGAGAGATCCATCTCCTTGAATCTGCTGGGATTTTCAGAAGGTACGCGGTAGGGCCCCCCCCTTGAAAGCTGTTAACTAACCTAAATAAGCTGAAATAAGAGAGCAAACGCTCCCATAGATAGCTGTATGCTAACTGAACTCTGAAAGGCAAATGGTAAGAATATATGTTTGGTTTCTATAGCAGGGCAGGTCCAGTGGATTCCTAAAGGGCATGCTAGGGCTTGCTCATTATTGTCATAAATCACCTGTAAAAGGGGTGAAAAGTGACGTGTTTGGTAATAACACTCAGTTATTCAGGCTAGCAAAGAAAATGACCAACTGTGAAGAAAAAAAAAAATATATATGATGAGTTCCTCTGAGCTCACCGATACCACTCAGGAACAAAATCTGGAGACAGTTCTGTGAAATGCTCAGCAGCATGGGAAAAGCAACTCCATCAGTTCCTAGGACAAGAGATGAAGCAAACAGGAAAGGTGCCGCTATAAATCCATGGTATCCTGAGTGCTCTTTGCAGTTCTGGTCCTCTGGTTTCAAAAGGAGGCTTGGAAAAGTCCCAGGAGAAAGTAACGATGACATCCATGGTACAGACTGGACTCCGTACCTGGAACGGATAGATAGTGTGAACCTTCAGTCTGGAAGGGAAGCCAGAGAGAAAGGGCTTTGGTAGGGTCTGTAAAATCACACGTGGTCTGGAGAAGGCAGAATTGGATTCACTCACTGTTCCAGCACAAAAAGAAAGTAGAGGTCATCAACAGAAACTTGAGTTGGCAGGCTTAAACAAGGCACTCCTTCACACTGTACGGCTGCGGTGGAACTCAGTGCCACAGGAGTTTCTGGTTGCCAGAAGTTTGTGTGTATTCAGAAAAATCAGTTTGGTAAATTCATTTCATGCTATTAAATAAAAAAAAACAAACAAACAACCCAAGAAGTCTGTCACAGAAACCCCAGAGTCACAAAGTCACAGGAGGCTGGGGCAGTTTCCTGGGGAAATACTCTAAATGCTTGCCCTGTTCTTGCACTTTTCCCTAGGCACCCGCTCTTTGGAGGCATTGGACTAGGTGACCTGGCACAACCATTCTTACACACTGCTCCAAATTTCCTTTTCCAGAAAACATTCCCCACAAAAACCTTTCTTAACCTTGCCTCTGGGTGACACCCGATGTTCTTTCTATTTCTTATGGATATCCCTTGTGCTGTCTGCCAGCTGGTTTTGTGTTTCATGCTGGATGCCTTTATTATTATTATTATTGTTATCATCATTATTACTACTGTATTTTAATTTTTTCTTTTAATCACCTCCCCCCCCC
>NW_010558724.1:17741-25336 GCF_000687285.1 Phaethon lepturus
CACAAGACTATCTCCCTCCCCCCAAAATCAAGGCAACCCGAGCTCCCGCGGTTAGCTACGGACAGAGGAGGGAATGCTGCTTGTTGTTCATGGGGAACGTGACCCCGCATGATGGAGGTGAAAAAGCAAGCGGAGGGGATGAGCTACACCGCGTGCCTGAATTTGACCCATTGCTATGAAGGTTGGGTTTGGGTTTTTTTTAACCTTCAGGGCATCGAGAGGTTTTTTGACAACTGTTTCATTCCCACACAGCAAAACCCTTTTCACACCTACCTCAACTGCAAGCTTTCCAGCTCGGTTCGTGCAGCCCCCCCGACCTCAGAGAAGCCCACCTCCCACCGTGCTAACGGCAGGCCAGGCCTCATTCATGCCCATTGGGAAGCAGCAGAACTCACTGCTAGCCGAATTTAGGGCATCGCCCCTTTCATTCCTGTACCAGGAGCAAGTGCTGCAAGGGCGGCGAGGGCTTCCGCCCGCTCCAGCCAGAAGAGAGCCGGCCACGACCAGTAGTGCTGGCAGTACGTCTCGCCGGCAGAGTGATGTCAGACAGCCGCGTTGCAAGCGAGCAGAATACCTAAGGCTTTTGACGCAGCGAGGAATACAAGACTTTCGCCAAAATCTTCGTCACGGAACTGCACGCGTAAACGCAGTGCCCGATGAGAGAGGGCAGATGCAGGGGGCAAAGCCTGCGTGGGGGAAGCAGAATTGAAATTAATAAAAAAGAACAGATAAAAAGTAGATCTTACATCAAGGAAATTAAGGGCACAAAAGGTGAAAAATAATAGCAGTGTTCATTTGGGGTTTTTTAGCTTCCAAATGCAGCATATGCATTTTTCAATGCATTTTGGTATCAGAAAACGGCATTGCTGATGACGGTAGATTACGGCAGCGCTGGATAAGAGAAGGCAGATGGTGAGACAAGCAATTTGTGAGTTTGCCATGTGCTTGCTACCAGATTGCCCCCAGTTACAGGCAGCACGGCACACACTTCCCGCTGGAAGCCACCTCACACCGCGCTGGCGGCTCAACGCTGTTGCCACCAGGTGGCAACCGATGGCTAGAAAAGAGGCAGCTGGGCACACGCTGGGCATTTGCGAGAGAACGACCGCAAACGGCCCCTTGCAAGAGCAAAGCAGAGGCAGTAAATATTTTCAAGAAGAAATGCAGCCAAGGGATTAACGACAGTCTCGAGACGCTAATGAACTGGACTTCCCCTGCTTGGTCCAGTGCCCGTAAGAACATGCTAAGCATTAATATACACATAAATACGTATTGACAGGTACGATTTAAATCCACAAATCGCGAAATTCAAAGTTGCAGTTTTCCATACAAAGACACACCTCAGCCATGCTGCAACTATCTTTTATCCCTATGGATGTTTGTAGCAAATTTGGTTTTGGCGTATCTTTTCTTCGTTTTCTATTACACAGGCCGAAGGAATTAAAAATACCAAAAACTCACTCAAAAGTGGGGATCTTAACCTCTGCCATTGCAGAGCTGACTGTATAATGGTCTGCCGTTATAGCTTATGCTACAGCATAGCTGTAGCATAGACATGGCGCACATTTATCAAATCAGAAGGATGCTTCTGAAAAAAGGACTCTGGTCTGGAAGGAAAGAGAAGAGCGAGGAAAAGGTCCACAGTCAAATAGAGAAACCTCGATCACAAAAAGCATAGATAGGTCAGTGGCACAAGCGTTAACCTACTGCAGGCGAGGAGAAACACTGCTCCCCTTCAAAGGGGCATCAATCCCCGTGGCCAAGCTGCTCCCATAAAAATGACGCTGGCAACGGACCCTCACTTACCAGCTTGAGCAAGGCAGGTGCAGCAGCGAGAATGGAGACCGGCAATAACTGCAGATACAATCGACTGAGATGACAGGCACAAGCTGGCTAGCCCAAAGTGCCAGAGGAATCGGTAAGAAGGGCTGCAGCTTCATGTTGCCTCTCCGTCATGGAAACACAAGGAAACCAGCCCTGGGGTTGAATAAAGTTGCCGAATAAAGTAGTGGTAAGTTCATCTCCAGCTATCATCTTTGTCAAGGTTGCTTCTAGGGCTCCTATCTGAGTAGCAGGGCTCATCTCTGGGACCTAGGTGAGTCACGCTGGAGGGCCAACCACGGCAGTGAAAGAGGGCAAGTCCATCAGATGTGATGCTTGCTCTGCCCTGCTCCTCCAGGCAGCTCAGCACAGCAGCTCGTGTGAGTCACGCTGGAGCCGCAAGGACAGCAACGGGACAGCTTTGCTGGTCCATCCCCTCATGAAGACTTTCCTGCACAGCAGAACTCCTCAGATACTCTGCTTCTGTGGCCAGGAAAATGTCACTCATACTTGGATGCAGTTAGATGACACGCGTACTAAAGTTATTAAAAAAACTCTGCCCTTTCCCAGCAGCACAAATCACCAGCTGGACAATACACTCAGCCTGCTACAGACCACTGCTACTACTTGTTGCTACAGAAAAAATCCCATGTGAGAGACTTGTCCTAGAGATATTAATAGAGGGGAAAAGAGCAATTTGATCTGAACTGTTATTCTATAATTGAAGCAGGAGCCCCATCATCCCTGTGCCCAGAAGCACTATTCCACAAACGTCCAGTATAAGCAGTGAATGACTGCACAGACTTGGTTAAGTGAGGTAGAAAACACATCCAGGCTTCACTAGATTTAAACATATTTGGATGACTGCGACAAACTGCTACCAAGCCAAGCGTAGGTTCAGCACCTGCAAAGCCATTCGTATAGCTTGCTCTGAACTTCGCCTGCAGCCACCCGGCAGAGATTCTCTCTCTGCGGACGCAGAAAAACTCTGTGAGGCACAAACCTGAGACCTGACAGTAAACCTGTCTGGGGCAGCGCCCTGGGTGTCAAAGTGGGGACCCGGGTGGGCACGGCCAGCTCTGCCACGTACTGACAGTGGAGACATCCAAGGCAATGGGCTCCCAAGTGCTCTCCTGGAAGTGTCTGCCTCTGGAGATGGCATCGTATCCTCATCTCGTATTTTGGGTACGTAATCTGATGCTGATTTGCTTTTGTAAGTACATAGTTGAGTTACAACAAGCGCAGAAAGAGACTGTCATTGCCTGACTTCTGGAAATGCGTGTGTATCACCTCATACCCCTAACCCATTCCATACAGTGGCTTTCGTGAGTGGGACGACAGACAGCACGTAGCCTGAAGTTTATCTCTGGATGCTCACATTTACGTATTTGAAAACACAAGTCTGTTTTTAAATGCAGCTGATTCTCCACTGGAGTCATTGCAGTGCAGACTCTTCAATTTTAGCTTTACATAAAAGCAAGCTGCTTGTTCAGCTCCTATGAGGTTTGACACCTTTTGGCCAGTATTCTGTAATTCAAACCTTTCCTGAAGTCATTTTGGGGGGGAACTCCACTACACAGCCAGTGGAAAGAGGAACTGGCAATGTGGGGAGTATGGTTTAACGCTTAAATACTGCTGCACTGGTTAGCTGCTTCTCTTATCAAGTTCACAGGGGGTAAAAAAAAAAAAAAGCAAAAGATAAAAATCACATTTTAGGTCTTAATTGACACAGGTCCTTCTCTGATGGCTGGCCCAATAATTGATTGACTACAACCCTTTTGCAATGTCATGACTCCCAAATATAAAAGCAACTAAATTCTGGAACACGGAGCACCCCACAGCACATTCCCCACATAGCCCTGGCTATGGGACGAGAGCACAAACATCCACCTGGAGCTCATCCGCTTCCCGTGGAGCGGCCAGGCCATGGCAAGAGGCAGGCATGCTAGACCACCCCACGCCACACCTGCGGTCAGTGCAACTGGGGTAAACTTCTGCGACGCCGAGAATGTCTCCGTGACCCCGCGAGGGCCCCGGGATATCTAGCTTTGTGGTGCAGTTTCTCTCGTTGATAGTATTAGCTGGATAAACTAACAGAAACAAGTATATTTTATTTTTAATTCTGCAACTGAGCCGACTGGACGAGCGCTCTCTCCCTTCGCAGGTAGCACTTCCCCTCCCTAAGCCCTCGCTGAGCCCGGACAACCCTTTTCGGGGATCTCTGCCATGCATCCCTCTCACCTAGAGCGGCGGTGGCTGGGCTCCAAAGAGCCCACGTTTTCCTCATGGTGCTACCTGAGCCATCACGGCGTTTCAAAGCAGGAAACGCCATCCTCCACCTGTGCTGCCCATTCGCTCCCGGGGATGGATTTCTACTCCTGCACGTGACACACGTGGATTTGGTGATGCGTGCTTTACCCAGGACTGACCTCATGCCCAAACACACGCTTTTATTGCTTGCGCTGGGATCTTTGCCGGCACACACACGGCATTTCGCTGGTGATTAATGGACAATACTGACTCTGTGGTTCCCGGCATGTAGCTCTCACCTGTCACACGAAGCTTGTTTCGCCTCCTCGGCAAGGCTGCAAGATCTCCGCCACGTTCGTCTGCCGCGCTGGGCAACAGGGAACTTAGGAGCTTGTGTTCACAGCTGATAAAAGAGACAAAAAGAACACAGCCTCGACTCAAGAAACCCCTTCGAAGTGATGACTGAAGTATTAAAAAAGCCACTTTTGGAGTACATTTTGCAGCACGTGGCAGCTCGGGGCTCCCGCAGGAGGGGTGGGGGCTTGCAGGGACGAGGCAGTTTTGGCTGGGACCGATGGCCTGCAGCGGCCGCGAGGCGATTCTCGCTCGTCTGACAGCCCGCGCTAACGCTGTACTCGGGATTGCACGTGAAGCCAAAAATTCCAGATTCCCCTGCTCACCACTGCTTGGGGTCTGGCGGGAGTTCAAATCATCGTGCTCAAGACAGCCGGGGGAGCGTCCCGGCGAGCACACAGCGCGGCGAGGGGCGCAGGGCAAGCGTAACGCACGCCATGTGGGAGCGAAAGCAGGGCGAGCAACAGCCCCCTCAGAGAACCCGCCGCTGAGGCCAGGAGCTCCAGCTTAACGACTCTTAACAAAAAGTTTGTTTTTCAGACCAGCCGAAGGGTGAAATGCATCCTTCCGGCAGACGAAGGCCACATCCACAGCGGCTGCTCACACGGCCCTTGAGTTGGCGTCTCGTTTTCGGGCAAGCAGTCCGCGTTCCCACCTAAAAGCTCACAGCAGACTGAAGCGCGGCGTGGCACGCGGCTTTGCGGTGCTGGCGGCCTTCTGCGTTGTTCCGTGCAGCGTCCCGCCAATCCGTGCTGCCTGCACTCAGAAACAAGAGTAAACTCCACGTAACCACTTTCCTTGGCCAGTTTTCCTGGCTATTTTAGGCAATTAATTATGAAAACTTCATGCTATCTTCCTTCCTGTGCCCCCCTGCACTTGCAGGTCACTGGTGACGTACTGGGATGGGTACTGGGAGGGATGCGACGCTGACAGCTGGCTCTCCAGGAAGGTTTTGAAAGCGACGAGAGCCTCATTTCTCTGACTGCTTCCAGTGTGCTCATGTGCCGGTGTGATCAAGAGTCAAAAAAACCCCAAAAAACCCACAAAAAACCCACCAAAACCCATGTCACGTGTTTGGTACACAGACTGCCAGTGCCATCCAGCAGAGACCAGCTGAGAGGAGATGACATTCGTGCTCCTCGGCTCTTCTTAGCGTCTCTCTGTAAATATAAGCGGTCTAAAAAGAACTGAAGAAATTAAGAGGGAGGTTTGGGCCGTTTACATCTTTTCATGATGCAGAGGACACAATTTCCACCTACCTTGCAAGCATTCACCAGCAGAGGGGTTAGTTAGTGTCCGTCCCCCCCCCAGAATGAATGTCAGTGGGTAGGCGTGGGGCGGGGGGCCTCTCTCGGACCCCTGTGGGAGGTGGCAGTGGCGGGCGCTGGAGTGCCCACGCTGCCCCTGGTCCCCGCACCCTTAGGTGAAGCAAAGCATCCGGTTTGTTACCCTCACCTTCCAAAACCGTGCTTGCCTCTCAACGTGCGCTGCTGAAAGGGGGCTCTGACCGGAGCCGGAGGAAGTTTTAAGAGAGGGGCTTTAGCTGGGTCAAAGCTCGCTGTTGAAGCTGCTCGGAACAGGAGGGGACTGGGGTGTAGGTGCGCTGCCAGATTAGTTTTCCCTTCTTCGTTACCACTACTAGCAAGCTGACAGGATGGCTTAGGAGCGAGGCTAAAGCGGCTACCAGAGGTCAGGTGGAAAAGGGAATATCAGCGGGGGTTTTCCGCCCACCAGTGCGAGAGAGGGAGGATAGCAGATCCCTCCTAATGCTGGGGGAGATTTCCAACCCAAGGACGGGCACAGACCACGGAACAAGCCAGCCTGTACTTTCCACGGCACTATCTCCAGCTCCTCCTTTAGCCTTTTCCGCTGCTAATATCCTCACCAGGCAACGCCAAGTCACTTCTTCTCTGCTCCAAGTGAACTTCAGGCCGACCCTTCCCGATTACGTCAGGAAGAGGGAACTTCCAAGTAAGCCCTGGGCAGACCACAACTCTTCCTCCAGCGGAGGGACATGAAGGAGCCGCGGGGACTCGGCATCGCACCATGTTTGAAGAGAAATGATTAAGGGGGGAAGCATTTCGATTACTGCACATCGAGTGTTGTTATTAGATCGAAAACCAATGTATCCACCCCATTGTAACGCATGTGGAAATGATGTCTTTTCTCTGAAAGGCAAGATTATGTGTGGGTTGGGGGACTACTTGCAGGAGAAGTTGACAGTTTTCTGTGAGGTTTGCAAGTGTTGCTGTAACTCACCTAGAGAAGAGCTTGCGACAGATGCTGCGACTCCTCCATGCATGCTTGGTCATTGGCCTGTGCCCACTTTTAATAAAGGTGTTCAGACAGGCTTTGAACCTCTTTCTTGTGAGGTGTCTTGTGCTGCACCACGGTGGTGGTGTCTAACCCACCTTGCAGCAATCTCCCTGTGTTACAATACGGCACCTGAATTCGGGTCACTTACTAGGTACCATGTGAGAGTCATTGCATGGTCCAGCATCACGATGGGTACACCACCGTATGAATACTAATCTACAAAATGAGTAATTTTAATAGTTTGGACAATCCTATTTACATTACTGACACAGTTAGTAATAAGGCACGGAAAAAAAGAGGCAAAGAGAAAAAGCTTAGCATCCAAACTCCGGGTTTGAGAGCAGGAAACAGAAATTACAGGCAACATAGTGCTCAAAAACGAATCCTGGTTGGCTGCCAAGTGTATTTTTCGAAACAATGCCTAATTGCCTCAGGAAATACATTAACCAAAGGGTCCCAGAGGCCTAAGAACCGTTTGCTCCAATCCGCCGAGGCAGAGTAGCGATAAAGACCTGAGTAATATGCACGTCCTTGAGACAAAATACTCGCAGGAGAAATAGGAAAGGATACCTAACGAAAACCTCTGAACAAATTCCTTGAGCAGCTTATTGACACCACTCTTGGGAGAGATCAAAGCAGAAAAAATGGTACTCTGCCCATGAAACCAGCAACGGGCATTAGAGAAGGTCATGAATTGATATACAGGAGGTGGCATCAAGAAGAGTTTCTCTGCGGTGTGGCCCAGGTCACGTAGAGAGCGAATCAGGCCGGCATGGAGACACAGTAAGTCTATGCAGGGACTCTGGAGAACAGTATGACCCGAAATGCCCGCGACCAGAGGCAGGGGAAGAGCG
>NW_010558725.1:0-672 GCF_000687285.1 Phaethon lepturus
TCTCGATGCTCGCGGGCACCACGCCACCGCTCATCCCTCCGGCCGGCCGCTCCCCGCGAGGCTCTGCCCACCTCCTAAAATTAGCTCCAGCTCTGCCGTCCCATCCCTGGCCATCCCCCACAGCCGAGGGAGCTCTGCCAGCCCACGATCCGGGTCCGTGCCGAGCCCCCAGGCACCCAGGGGGAGGGGTTAAACCAGACTAGTCCATCGCTAAAAAAAAAGTCCCGAGCCCCCAGGCACCCAGGGGAAGGGGATAAACCAGCCTCCTCCATCGCTCGCATCTCGCGAGCCAGCCGCGCGCCACCTGCGAGCAGGCATTTCCCGGCGTTATTTATTACAGGGTGAAGCGCAGCCCTGGAGTGCACTGAAGTCACCTTCCGTGCCTCTGGCTCATAAGAGGAAGGCCGAGGATGAGCTCTGGGTTGACTTCAGCCAGCTGAGACCCAACGCATCTCGTGACACACCCAGCGCCCAGCCGGAAGGCGGTGGTGGTGCGTTCGGTGAGCGCACCGGGTTTCGGTGCCGCTGCTGTCTCGTGGCACGTAACGGGGGTTGCCGGGGATGTCAGGGCGTTGCATCCGTTCGGGACGAGGTGAGGGGACACGCTCCGGTGGGATTTGCACCGCCGGGATGGGAAGTGCTTCGTGCAATTGGACACTTGTGTTTCTCCGG
>NW_010558725.1:684-983 GCF_000687285.1 Phaethon lepturus
GCTCCGTGCAATTGGCCACTTGTCTTTCTCCGGACCCTTCACCCGCAGGATCCCGTTGGCCGTGCCAACGCAGAGCCCTACGCGAATGCCATCCCCGTAGGGCCACCAGCTGCCACCCCCGGGGATGAGACCGTGGGGTTCATGTCACCTCCGAAGGGCTCAGCCACGTGTGCTCATCACGAACCCCTGCAAGGAGCTGCACGGGGACCCCAAAATGGTGCCCGGCACCACGTGACGCCCCAATCCCCACCACCACCGGCAGGCGAGCGGCCGTCTGGCACCACGAGGTTTTGCCGGGG
>NW_010558726.1:0-746 GCF_000687285.1 Phaethon lepturus
GCAATGTCAGTAATTATGGTAATGTAGTAAGGTGAAGATTCCCTGGAAACTGTATGAATATTTATGATCTCTGTAAGGTTTATAATGAGTGAAGCCTTGTACCAAGGTATGCACGTTAGATGGAGCGATCCCCCGTGCATCCAGAGCTGCAATAAAGAATGCCGCCTTCTTAATGCTACATTGGTGCTAAAAAGTTTATTCATGATTTCGGTGGCAGTTTTGGAGACCCAGATGGGACACTGCTTTTAAATCCCCATGGATCCGTGGGATCGCAGGATCTCCAGCTGACACTGAGAGATTCTCGGGGAAAATCTCCGATCCCTGGACCGAAGAGCTCTGAGCAAGACCCCTGGGAAGGTAAAGGCATTCTTTTCTATATGGACCGTGTGGTGGCAAAAGCCTTGCAGGATTGGGCTAGAAAGGTACCTAAGGGAAGGAAGGATTCGATCCTATCGGACAAAAGTCTGAAGAACACCCAGGTTTGGAAAAAGTGGGTTAGAGTTCCACTAAAAGTGGTATAGGTGTTTGAGTCCCCAATGTCTTGTTGTCTTGTGGTACAGGGGTTCAAGTCCCCAACGTCTTGTTGTCTTGTGGTACAGGGGTTTGAGTCCCCAGTGTCTTCTTGTCTTGTGTTATGTCATTGTTTTTGTGTTCTACTGCTATTTTATAATGGGTAATAAACCCTCGGTGGAAGGGGGGATTCTAAAAAAATCTACTCTAGGATGTGTATTGAAACATTGGAGAAA
>NW_010558727.1:0-8394 GCF_000687285.1 Phaethon lepturus
ACCATCTTGCAGCGACGCCGGCTAAGCCCCACACGCACGCCTCTCTCCCTCTCAGGTCGTCCTCTCACAGCGGTGCCGGGCCAAGTCCCACACACCTCTCCTTCTCCAGGGAAGGCGCGGGCGCAAGAGCAGCTCTCGCGGCCATGTATCTGAAGAGAGCGAGAACACGTTATCAGCTCGGCCAGGATCACCACCCGGCAGCGCAAAGACGCCAGCAGGAAAAGGCACGCTCCAGCAACCCTCACATCCTTCGCCACAACCTCCCTCCGTCACCCGACAGCCAAGCCTTTTCCACACGTACGTACAATGTCACCCGCAAAGGGGTCACCAACCCTCCGACCCGGCCTCAGCAGCATCCGGGCCTGCGCCACATGACAGCCTGGCATCTAGTCAGCCGGGCTCGGCCGCCACGTCTGGCACCGGCTTGCCAAAAAAACTTGCTGAAGAGCGAGCAGGCAGGGGGAACAAACAGCAGATGGCTTTCCCTATCTCCGCACCAATTTAATCGCGGGGGTCTTGACGAGGCGGACGTGCTCCGTGCCGTCTACAGCGCCTCGCAAGGCCAGCGAGCCGCTCTTTCCCAAGGGCGGCCCTTGCGAGCCGCCAGGCTGCAGTGCTCCAGATGCGTTTTAAGGGTCTGCAGCCAGGGCACAAGCTACGCTTACTCACCTTGAACTTGAAAATGAGAACAGAGCAAGACAGATCTGACCCGTTCGGGAAAAAGGAAAAGCACTTGATACTGCAGGAGAGTTGTAACACTGGAAGTGACGAGCACGGGATGAGTGCCCAGCACCGCCGCCGAGCTCCCCTGCAAACGTAGGCAAGCTGGCCTGACAGCTTGGCAAACGCCTCAAATCGGGCTTCCCAAAATAGAAACAAGTAAAATTAGTTGCTGCTTTGGAAATGTACTTCTTCGTTTTCTTTTTATGAACTGTAAAACCAGATAAAAATGTCTTTGCACTGTCCAGGGAAATGTGGCCGCTATGTTAACAGGAGGCCCTCAGATACTGAGATGTTACCAGATAAGAGATTTCATTTAAACGTGGAAGTAATCTCCACTGTGTAGTTAATGCTGATCTACATTTGTGTAAGATACCTAAAGCCAGGGTCCTCTGCATTAAAGGGGATGTGGAGATGCCTTTACTGATATGTGGGCAAATCCAGAAGGAAGGCAAAGGCAGCAACTACTCTCCTAGTAAAGAACAGAGGCTATTAAATGTGTCACCTTTTACCAGCCTCAATTGGAATTAGAAAAAAAAAACAAAAAAAGTTCAAATTGGTCATGCTTTGGGCTCCTTAGCAAGACAAAGCTAAAAAACCTGGCACACCACAGTTGATTTTATATTTCCTGAAGCATACAGCTAACATCAGTTCTCTAAGCTAGTCTACAAATAAGAGTTCTTTGACGTGTCTAGGGACTTACACACAAGGATGCAGCAGCAGTTAAGCAAAACAGCTGTAATTATTTCCAAACCTGTACAAATCACAACAGGGGAGCAGTTGGAAGTGAGAGCCAAGGTTTGACAAATGGAAAAGACAAAACCATTGGAAAAAAACTTTGGAATGTCTAAGCAAGCTAATGAAGAGTCGAAACAAATAAATAAAGTATAATAAAAACATTTTACATAGAAATGTATATAATGCAATCTAAAGTAACAGCTTTCTCTTTTGATGTGAATAACTGTTTTGATTTCGTGTTTACGGCACTACCGAGTCCCAAACAAATCAGATGAAAAGTGAAGAGGGTTATGCAGATAACATTGTTGGAGGAAGGAAGAAATAAAGGAAGGTACTGTTTATCTTTCCTTTTACTCCCAGTATTTTGATTCCCTGCCCCATAAACAGGAGGGTGAGGGAACTCCAATGCTATTTGCGACTTTGAAAACTTAGTTCTGTTCCCCTGATCCAAAAAACCCGCAAAATGTTCATCTTCCTTTCTGTATTACTCTTTACCACCTAGAGCCAGAGCGCAAAGGGCAGTGATTTCCAATGTGTGTGTGTATACAGGCACATAGGCACAAACCTTCGTGCGGCAGAGCTGTGCTAGGAGCAGATTAATTACGGCAAATAAAAGGCATCCCTGAATACAACAATGTGGAAGCAAATTCAATTGCTAAGGACAATGGCTGAAAAAGGCCCTCGGAAACAAAGAACCAGCCACGTTAGAGCAATCTTTCATACTTGTGTAAAGTAAGTAATTGAGTCATGGACAGGGTAAAGCCTGGGAGCACAAAGAAAGATCACAAGTCGAAGCTGGAAACTGTCCCAATGGTCCCATATTTCAGCTCCCTCTTTGCTTGCTATTCTTCCCACTCAGGGTTTAAGCAAGGCACCAAAGCTCATTATTAGTCTGTAATCAAGGTCATTATTGCTCCTGAATTCAACCTGAAGATATACTCAGCAAACCTGGCAAGGCAGCGGTAACGATCCCCTTCGAATAATCAGAGTATTGCTTCATGAGATGCTGATAGGAAACGGTCCTTTTGTGCCAAGGGGCCTGCAAGAGGGCTCACTTGAGCGAAAATGTTATCTTACACACTATAAATACATGAAAATAAGATTAGAGGCAACTGTTGTGACAACAATTAGCTCACTCTGTCAATACACCCCCTCACACTCTGCTCAGATTTTTAGCTCACTAGTGACTCAGAAGCAAGAGTGACATTGCCAAACCTCCTACTTCCGTGCATTTCCCGTCCACTTCTGTTATCCAAGGACTGCCCTCATCCTCACCTGACTTCACTTCGGCAATCAGATATATAATCAAGCATCTCTCCAGTATTTGTGAACCGATGCAGAACAGGATAGCTTGTTCACTGTCCTAGTTTAACTCTATGACATCGCAGCAAATGTTAATCAGTAGCGTTGTTAACAAAAAACTAGATGTTTGAAGCATTTCCACAGAAAATTAAATGTAGTCACTTCTCAATGTTAACTCCTGCCCTAAGATATATTATTAATAATCCTAAGCATTCTGTAAGATAAATGTCTGCATTCACTACCTTCAGTAAGAAGCCACTGAGTGGGACAGAAATAACCATTTTCTACATTACTCTGGGTTTGGATATTTGATACAGTTATTTCCCAGATAACCCAGTGGTTATTTTTATTTATACTGTGTATAGTTGCCTTAGACATGAATGAAGAACCAAAACTGGTGCCAACTATAAAGTAGCTGCTACAATATGCAAGAGATGCATAAGGATACACTGCAAAATTACTAGCCATAAAGCTATTGGTGGGCAAAGTATGGTCTACTTAGTTCTTAAAGAAAAACAGAAAACGTCAGCGTGCTAGCTTGCCTCAGTCAAAATTAGGCTGGGCGCTCTCAAGAGCTAGGGATAACTATTCCCCCTGGGATAAAGTATTTTAAAATATAAGTAACAGGAGACAAAATCCTTGGGCAGTAACTCCCTGATTTGAATGAGGAGGTAGAGAAAATCTAAATCAAAACCTTTGTGCTTCCATTAGTGCTTCTAGCTCAGTCTCTGGAAGCAATTCACAAGGATGACTCAGTATCTGCAGAGTAATTGTTCTTCTCAGAGACGAGAAGATACACGAGATATAGCAAGTATCGAGTGACAGCGGGACAGAAGTCTTACATTCTTTGTACTCATTATGAAAGGGTTGACCTCTGCTAAGATTCCTAAATTACAGTAACTACAGCAGCACCAAGTAGCCCAAGGTCATGGCGGAAGGGAAGGAGGCAGCAACGCCATGACCAGATTGCATGCCCGTGTCCCAGCCACCTGCGCAGAGCAGGGGTGGAAGGCTGTACCCTTCCAGGGGATGTCCCTGGCACCCCGCAAGCCCACTCCCACACACACTCCCACTCCCAGATGGCCTCCAAATGTTCCTTCCAACATAAATTATTTTAGGATATTAGTAATTAAGCCACAGAGCCCAAATCTTTGCCTCCCAGTCAGGAGGGTAACTCCATGTCCACTCGTAAAAAGCAGAGAGGAAAAAAAAAAGAAAGAAAAGCATCCCTCCCAAAACAAAAATAAGCATAATAAAAAATTCCTGTTCCTACAGAAAGTCACCTACCGCCCATGAGTTTGCTCTGCTGACAGCTCCATGTTTACACCTGCTGCTTTTCCTCGCCCTGAGCCTGGCAGGCAACAAAAGCAGGAATTGAAATCATCTGCGAGCAGAGAAGCAGCCGAAATTAACGGGAACGAAGGAAACAAGAGTGCAACGAAAGGCACGAGCAAAGTCACGGGCAAACTGAGAGCTAACGTTTCCAGCTCGTCGGACGAGCTCTCATGTTGGGATTTGTATTTTGGTGTTTGCTTATGATTTGGAAGATGGCACTGGGACTCCAGTAATTCAGAGGAGAGGAAAAGGCAGCCACAGAGCTTCAATCCAGTTTAGTGTTGAATTCCACTAAACTTGAGTTCCTATCGTTCATGACATTTTCTTTCCAAGATATTAATTTTAGGGTACATCACCATATCTACCCTGCAAATCTATGCACTGAGGAGCTAATTGGTTTTGCTTTAAACCTACTGAAGTGAGGGAAGAAACAGAGTGACTTGCAACAGAGAGTTCCCTCAATTTGTGTCCTTCCTGGAAAGAAAAGATCGGGCAAAAAGATTAATCAGATAAACTGAACCATGTTAGAGACAGGGACCAGAGCTCAGTAAGCCCTCAGGTAACCACTTGCATTCAAATGTCTGTAGCAACTCAGTAAGCTCCCAGCAACATGGACATTAAACAGCCATTTCTGAAGCCTAGCACAGAAAGGCAAGGACTTTTTTGCTTGCCTGCTTGCTTTTAATAATAGATACACAATCCCTATATTTTGTAACTTACAATTTTTTTTTTGTCAAGGTCTTTTACAAGAAAATTTAATAACAAATTGCATGCCCATCCCATCTCAGGATGCTGACTCACAGGCAGGAGTGACATGCTGGCAAGACTGGCAAAGTCACTAGGACCCGCTGCGTGCTCCATCCCTACCGCACGTGGGATTCCAGCTTCCCGTAAAACAGGCCTTGAGTCGCCGCAGCTCACAGCACGCCACGTACGGGCAAAGCAAAACTCCGTGCCACTCTAACCTGCAACAGCCTGAAGTGCAGCGGTCCAGCCTCTGCCCCTCCACCTCAGCTACCCCACTGCAAGTCAGTCCTGCAGCCGTGACCCTCTGCCGCTCCCAGCGTAAGTCACCCCATGAGTCACAACCCTCTTTTAGCTGGTATGTCCCCAAACCCGCCGAACCGTGACCTGCTGTTTTATGAGATGGCCAGGTCACCGTGACGAGTTACTGGAACAGATGAATCACCCGTTTTCCAGCACACTCGCTGCTGCCATTGTCCCAGGTCTGAAACTGTCCTTGCCTCTGCGTCTCACCCTGTCAGCCCGTGCGGGGCCAGCGTCGAAGCTTCTGGCACCCGCTAAGGCTGCACTGCTGCTGAGGGAAGGCGTTTGGAGAAAGGGTTGTGAGCAGAGCTTTACGGGCAGGAGGCATCACCTGCAAAACAAGAAGTCCATCAGACTCCGAAGAAGAGAAGTCAACAGAAAGCCAAACTTTACTGTCACCATAGATACTCCTCCGAGTCCGTTAAAAGCAAACCCTTACTAATGGCGCCGTTAAATTTAATAATTAAACCCCTGTGCTGGGCTTTTGGGAAGGAGGCGAGTCCCAGTTACCATGCTACCTCAGCAGACTCACCATATTGAGAGGCAAGGAGCAAAAATAAATCTGATTCTGACTGACAAGCCTCTGATTCACATCTGAGGCTGACATCTAGCTATAGCATCAGGTAAGTGCAGGATCAACATGAGAGATACCAAAGGAGATGAGACCGTACAGGACCGATTCTTCTCTCCCTCAAGGGTAAAAGATATTTTAAAAAAGGATCAAGAACCAAAGGATGAAAAATCCAAACTGGAATTATTATTTTTTAATTATGCTTTTAAACCAAACATTATGCTGAGGAATAGTCTCACGGCACTGAAACGACTGGAAATGACACAACTGATAAATATACGCTGATCTCTCTTTCACACATTCAGCTCAACCTCACAGCTCTGTACCAGAACACACAGGTTTGTCTTCTCCAGTCCCTTTGCTCTTACTCCTTAATCCCCAGATAAATCTCTGATCCTCATGCCATGCTGTCATTAACGAGTGGCATGGGCTGGGTTAACATTTCTTTCCTTTTCTGGCCTGCAATAATACAAATTACACCTTTACAGACTCCATCACCGTTTGTCTCTCTATTCCTCAATGCGTGTTACCCAGGCTTGCCCAAAGGAAACGGGCTTCCCAGCTCCGCTTCCTGGCAGACATGAATAGTGAAGGGATTCAAACATCACGCTGTGAATACTGCAAGGAAATGTTCCAATACCAGCACATTTTTCACCCAAGCTGCAAGAAACAGCACAAAACCCAATTCTTGCTAGAGTTTTGCAAAAAGCTTGTTTCCTCCCTACCACCCTCACTGCAAACCACATATTTTGGGCCCAGCCAGTGATTTACGTTGCGCTCAGCAGGCATCTTCTACACCGTAACGCAACCTCTGCTAAGAAGCTAACGGATCTTGCGTCCTGCGTTAAAGCAGTGGCTATGTCACTCGATCGCTCTCGTCGGCACGGCACGACAGAATCACCACCATCGCTTTTTGCAAGACTTCTCCTTCCTCCCTAGCAGCCGCACGAGCAAAGCTTCCCCCGTCGCGCGCCCCGGAGCCAGGTTTGGAGCACGCTTCTTCCAGGGGAAGAGCAACGTTTCCGCAACTTAGGAAAGGGTGGTTTCTGAACGTTGAAAAAAAGTAATGACTACACCATTATAAACAGCCATCTTGGGGCATAAGCTGGAGTTGGGGACATCTTCTCTTCATAAGCAACATAGACATTCTAGAGAAAAGCTGTCAGAGAGACACGAGTCTGGCCAAACGTAGGGAGGGCCTTTGCTAAGATGACAGGATGAGGCGCTTAAGCGTATGTATTTGAAGATGAGAAGGCTACAGGGGGTATCTTCTTGCACCGTATAAGTACCTTAAGGGGGATCACAAGGATCTGGGGGATGGATAAATTTGAACTAAGCAGCAACAGAAAAACATGTGGACAATCCTAGGCTTTAAAATAGAAGTAATTTATATTAAACAAAACTGTCGATTTATCCGAAGTGGGCTGTTATCTAGCTATGTGGAATTTCTTGTCCAGAAGAACTCCGCAGCATATGAATAACACAAGAGCCAAGAAAATAAAAAGAGATTGCTTGGATACCAGTGATATCTATGGGTATGTACAGGATTAGATGCTTAAACATGATAATTTTGCTTATGCACGGGGCTTATGCTTAGCATTAGCAAGGAATATTTTTTTCTCTTCCCAGGTTACTACAACGAGTTGAGGAGATGGCAACTTCACACAGATGGTAAGAAGAAAAATTTATATAGTCTTGATAAACAAATGATGTGGAATATTTTTTCTAGCACCCAACCGTACACAATAATTTCTAAGACACGCACACAAACATCAAGGACATACTTATTGCACCATTCTTAAATGACAGACTGGGAGAGCAAGTGTCTCTTGCCTGCCTGTCAAAATCTGACCTAAGGTCAGCTCAACACAACGGGAGTTTGTAGGTCTAGCTGTGTAGGTGAATAGTACAAAAGTGCCATTACACTGAGAGCTTATTTCATTTGTTAAGGCTTTAAAGAAATTTCTTCACCACAAGTTGATTCCACCAAGGAGGTCGGACGGGGAAAACGCACGTATCATAACGCAACGCGATGTCAAGTCACCCAGTGTTAGTGCTCAGCGATGCCCGGTCCTGTTAATGCCCTCAGACAGCGCTGGGCACCCGCGCTAACGCACCCTGCTGTGAATCGGGGTACGGCACCGGCTGGAGCGCAGGGACCCCTCCTGGTTCCTGACCCCTGCAGCTACCTCTGTGCTTTGGGCCCTGCCCCAAAACCCTGCGATTCTGTTCCCAATATACTTGAAAAGTTAGAGCAGCACAGGTTACACTCCTGAAAGTCAGGATTTCCCTGGGCTGGGAAAGGGAGCGGAGGAGAGCAGGCATCTCACAGGGGCTGGGGTTCAATCACCCAGAAGCTCTGACATTTCTCTTTTACTGGCAACTTCGTACGTGACCAAAAGAATACATTTTAAAGAGAATGGCTAGATTTCAGATGGTGAGATTTCATGCAAAATGTCTCATGTGAAAAGAGTCAAAACCAAATCATGTCTAAAAAAACCCTCCGCAAACCCCACTGGAAGTGAGGCCAGTTATGAACTGGTGCCAAATTCAGCCAGGCCCCAGGTTCACTCTCCTCAGCGCAACCGTTTGCAATACGCAGCCATCGCCGAAGGACACGTAAACCACATCCCTCTCCGTGGCCACCTCCCCAGCTGCCGGCTGCCAGCAGAGACGGAGCC
>NW_010558727.1:8417-8655 GCF_000687285.1 Phaethon lepturus
TGGAGGACGGTGGAGTGCAAAGCCCAGCTGCCAGCAAACGATAAACGATCCCGCCTCAGACCATCGGACTTCTACGTATACGAAAGAAATAGAGTAAAGGAGAGAGGGAAAGGTATAACCCACCAGAACGCAACCGCGGCAGGGTTTTGTACGCGATCTGTACGGGGCGTCCCGGGCAAGGTGCTGGCCGCGGGCGCGGCGGGGGTCTCTGCGAGGAGAGGCCGGGGCCGCCCCGTGC
>NW_010558728.1:0-224 GCF_000687285.1 Phaethon lepturus
CCCCGCGCAGGGTGTGCCACACGCAGCAGAGCTGACGGGTGCTGGGTGCGCTGCACGCGCCGGGCGTTACGTGTTGGGCGTGCCGCACGCGCCGCTGCGTCGCGCAGGCGGTGTGTTTGTGCACGGGGGGTGTTGTGCGGGTGTTGCTGCATATGGCGTGCTGCTGGTGGGGCGTGGTACCGGACAGGGTGTGCTGCACGCACGGTGGGTGGTGCAGAGTGGGT
>NW_010558728.1:342-758 GCF_000687285.1 Phaethon lepturus
GGTGGCGGCTGCCCCGGTCGGGGGTTGAGCCCGGCGGTCTGTAGCTGCCCCGCGGGGGTTTCCCGGGGTTCTGTGACGGCCGTGCTGGGGTCCCTGCACCGCCAGCGGCAATTCGGCACCCCAAATCCCCGTGTCTGGGAGCAGAGATGCACCAACAGTGGTTTGCGCTCAGGGGGAAACGCTCTGGCTCCGCTCCCCGTGCCCGCTCGTGCCCCCTTTGCCATCGCCTCGCTCCCCGCAGCCCCGGGCTTTTCTTCTTAAAACTCGTGATAATCTGAAGTAACTGGATTAACCTCCTGTCCCCCCCTGCGGGCAGCTGGCTGGAGACCTGCCACCACCAGGGAGGTGACAGATCCTGGCGAGGCCACCAGCGAAGCCACGGCGCTCGCCGCCCTCCCACGGGGTTGCAGCGCGGG
>NW_010558728.1:828-2183 GCF_000687285.1 Phaethon lepturus
CACGTGAGTATTGCCCGTCGACTCGGCGGGGCTTGAATCCTGCGGGAAAGGG
This sequence comes from Phaethon lepturus, assembly GCF_000687285.1. Classification (NCBI taxonomy): domain Eukaryota; kingdom Metazoa; phylum Chordata; class Aves; order Phaethontiformes; family Phaethontidae; genus Phaethon; species Phaethon lepturus. Next base: position 881 of record NW_010558728.1, read on the forward strand.
GACTTAGGCCTGGGGTTTGGCTCCGGTTCGCATTTACAGCAGTGTCACTCGTGTTTACTCTGCGGAGAAATAAATGAGACCGCAGACTTTTGCATTCTCTGGGCAGGCTATATTTGTTGCCTGGGATTGATGGGTTTTCTCCCCTTGGCCCTCTTCCCAGAAAAAGCAAATCATAAACAGAAGGAGAATATTGGTGTCATGTCCTGGGCATTAACCAACGCGAGGGAAAATGCTTCGCTTGCCGCCCCCGATTGCAACAGCGTCCCAGTTCCTCGGTCCAGCTAAATGAGGGAAAAAATCCCATGCACCTCCATCCCAGCACGGTAGCGGTGAGGAGGGGGGCTTGTACAGGCGCCCACCGCAGCGAGGGATGCTGCCGCAGGACTTCGAGGCGCAGGTTGGCATCCACCGGGACGGGACAGCTCGGTTCGGGACGGGAGACAGCTCTCCCCCCTGCATCTCCCATGGGTGACCAGCAGCACTCCCGACCTCTGCAAAGGGCCAGGCTGGTGGTTTTTTTCTTGCTTTTCATGCAAGCGCCGCTCTTGGCTGAGTGGAGCCAGGATGTAGTGAAGCAATATAAACACCATCCTTCAGCAGGGCTGGCCGCGCAGCCGGCGTGCCCGGGAAAGCAGCCTGCACTCTGTAACACAGAAAAAAAAACCCCTCGCTGTAGGTAAAGGGAGAAGGGTGGGGGGTGCGAAACCCGTCCGTGGGGCATTGCACGTGCTGGCGACCCGGCAAGGGCTGACAAACCTGCACCCCGGGGATGCAAACGCTGCTGAGACCAGACAAACTCAAGCCACGCTGCAGGTGCACGGAGCTCCCAAAACAGCCTTGCAAGGTGCTGCGGCACCGCGAGGGGGTTTGCGCCACGGGGTTTGGACGGGAATTAAAAAGACCGGCTACAACACGCAGGGGCAAGCGCAGCGGGAGCAGGATGGGGACAGCAGCGTGATCCGCGCTGATGGGCGGCCGTCAGCGTGATCCGCGCCGTGCTCTCGGCAGATAAGCGGCTCACTCTTGACTCGGAAAAAAAAAAAAAACAACCCACACCCAAATCTAATAATAACCGCACTCTCAAGAGCTTGGGTGCTTTCCAGTTCTCCTTACTATAAAACTAAAATTAGTTTTGTTGCAGAAGCCTCTGGTGGAAAAAAAAAAAGAAAAAGAAGGCACTAGAGCTGCGGAGCAAGGTCAGGTGCTGCAGAAGCAGCGCAGGGCCAGGCACCGCGGGAGGAGGATTTGCGGCCAGGTTTCCCGGAGTTGTCTCCGCTTGTGTTCCCCTGAGCCCAGGGAGGTG
>NW_010558728.1:2629-14017 GCF_000687285.1 Phaethon lepturus
GGCGGCCGAGCGCGCTGCGCCCGCTTGATTTTTTGGGTGCAGCTGGGCTGCAGCTGGGATTCGCGGCCGCAAAACTCCCTGACCAGGTCTCGGGGTTGGCCGGGGCATCGTGGCCGTGGCCAAAGGATGGCTTTTGCTTGCGTGGCTTCTTTCATGCGTCTCACTCAGGGCCCCGTCTTCTGCATGAAGCTCCTTCGGCGTCGCTGCAGGAGCGCTGCTCGACCCCGTGCCGTCCTGCGCCGCTTCGCTGCCACCTGGGCACGGAAATGTGTTTCCAATAGAAAAGCTGATATTTCCCTAATGCTTTGCGTTTCTACAGCCCTCTCTGGTGTAATAGGAGCTGGAGCTGCCCGGAAGAATGTCTACAATGCAGAAAGGGCAAAAAAGGATGGAAAATTCTCTACTCAAAGCTACAGCAAAATCTCATCTGGCTCCTTCCTCATCATCCCATGCATTACTTATTGCTAATAATAAGAAACAGCATGCAACATCTGTCGGGGCGGGTGTGTTGAGGTTGGGTTTTTTGCAGCCTGCCTATCTGCTGCTGCAGCTTTGCTGTTCGCGGCGGCATCTCTCCCCAGGAGATGAGGGAGTTTCGCAGTGTTTGAAAAATCAGGAGGTTTGGAAACCTGAGGAGATGTTTAAAACGATTCTGGTGGTTGTGACAGCACAAAATACGAGTGTTATGTTATTCCAGCTCCCCGACAATGAGTTACGGGACGTTTCATTGTGTTTTACTACACCCATCCATACACGTACGCGCCCGTGTTTGTGCAGCGCTGGCCGGCGCGGGAGGCGGCCGAAGTGCCGCGGGCTCCGGCTCTGGCTCAGATCCACCCGTCGCTCGCATCGGTCGGGATCCCATTTGCTGACATGGCCTCGCTCCCGATTTGGTATCTGTGAGGGGGAACTGGGGCTAACATCACTGTTTCCACTCGATGAAAGCACTGGCAAAGGGAGCGTTCCGGAGCGTTCCTTATTTAAAGAGGTCCAGAAACTTGCTGCGAAGAAATCACTTTTCCAATTTATCAAGACAAATTATTTTTCAGCGGTATTCAAAACCTCAGCCGCCTTCCCTTCGTAAATAGGGCTACCACATGTTTTCGTTCTTGGTTAAACAAGGCGTAGCCTCAAACTTGAGGCCCAAGAGGAAGGGAAAAAACGAAAAAGGAAAAAAAGGAGACTTGTTTCACCGCCCTGGGCGGGAGCGGGGGGGAGCTCACGGTCCAGCCCGAGGCTCCGCTCGGCACCATCCGGATAAACCCATTCCGGTATTGTCGGGTCTGACCGACCATCTGCAGAAGTTGATGCAATGCATCTATATTTTAGATACTCTCTATTTATTCGAAGTAACTTATGTTATTTATTTAGATACCATAGTGTGCCATCTACGTAATGCGTTCTTTCTCTCTCTCTTTTTTTTTTAATTTTATTTATTGATCCAAATGGTGCCAAGTGCAGTTTACATTTATTACATTTTTACCATTTATTCTGAACATTGGGGGAAAAAAATGCAGTATGATATTATTTTTTTTAAACAAACATAAACTCGGGTGTGATGCTGTTACATATGACAAAGTGAAAATAAAAGGAGGATTATATTGAATTCTTGCTGGTTATCGTCTCTCACTGCTGTCTATGGGCAAGCGATGGTAGAGTGGTGTCAAGTCTCCAGCATGGGGATGGGGATGGCCAGGGAAATGGGAAATTTGGCCTTTCTTTTGGCAGAGCAGAGACAGCTGAAGGATATCAGGAGTTTGGCTTTATTTTTGCAATTTCCTGCAGAAACCTCCATGCACACCTGCAAACAGCCCCATTTCTTTCTTTTTTATCTATCATCTGCTGCAAAAAACTATATTTATGCAAACCAACGATTTGAGACGTTACCAAGGCTGGGCCGTTGCCCGCGTGGGTCTGGGCTGGTTTAGCCACAGCAATAATCATCTTTGCCCCCTTCTTGTAAAGACGCTTCCAGTTGGGTTGGCTCAAAGACACGCCAATTGTGGAAAAATCACATTGAAAAAAAGAAAAAGAAAACGCAAGGTTTTGATAAGGTCAGCCAGAAAAAAAGTTTCAGTTGCTCATCTGGAAGTAGTGCTGAGGTTAGAAACATATTTTATTTTACAAGGAAAACATCTCAAATTCAGCAGCAGGCATTGGCCGGGGCTTTGTTGCTCTTCTTATTAGGATGATTACGGTGGTAAATATTTTGTTTTGGGTGAAATGTTGCAATTTGAAAGTCCAGCCAAGTTCAGGCCACAAACACATTGCAAAGCTGTGGAAAATGGAAGCGTTGGCACCAACGCTGCCGCCGCACACGCACCAGTCCCGCCCCAGGGCCTGCTACTGGTTTCCAGTAGCTCCACAGGGGACAAAAGCCAGCGGTGAGGGAGGGCTCATCCCGCCAGGACTGAGCTGCTGTTCAAAGCCCCATTTCAGCACAAATTAACCCCGTTTAACAGACGTTGACCCCTTTAAGTGTGCATTGCCCCCTTTTATCATGGGCTAGCCCCCCGTTAACACACGTTAACCCCAGTGAACATGCATTACCCCCAATTAACACATATTACCCCATCTTAAGACACATTACCCCCTGTAAACACACATTCTGGCATTTAATGTGCCACCACATCCTACCGAGCATCAGTGTCCCTGACGCAGGGAAATGCCTGCATCCCTGTCCTTTAAAAGCACTACCCCTGTCTGTCCAGAAAAATACATTTTTTTCACTGAAAAATAGGCTGAAACGATCTAGAGAGGGTACAAGTTCCTGCATTTGTTTGCAAAAACACCCTATCTCGAGGGAAGCCAGCAAGCCGCCCTGCGGCTCTGCCGGGCTTGGCACCGGACAGTGGGGAACAACTGAGGGGAAAAAAAAAGGAGCTAAAATGCTTTTGAACCACAAAGGTTTATAGTGTTTTTTCTGGGAATGGAAAAAAAGGTCTGTTTATATTCCCCCCTTATGCCACCCAGAGGCCTGACAGCCGTGGCCGGCTCGTGGCCGAGTCAAACATTCACACTCGAAGCTCCACTTTGTAAATATTTTATGAAGCATCTTTTGAGACTCATAAATCTTCGCGTGTGTGCACGCACGCGTGCATGTGTGTACGTGTGCGTGCACGTGCGCTCCAGAAACTAAGAAAAGCTGCAATCCCGCTGCCAGCCTGTCAAAAAAAAAAAAAAAAAAAAAAAAAAAAAGAAAAAAAAAAACGACAAACTGGAGTTTTAATGACCAAATTGGAGAGGGCTGCTTGGAAAATCTGACACTTCCAAGAGCACAAAAAAAATAGAAAGAAAACAACATTTACAGGCAATAGTGTGAAGCCAGGACGCGCTGCCAGGCTGGGGCCGGGTGATTTTTGGGTGCAATTTCTTGGAGATAAGGTGCATGTTGCCAACTTGCGTAGTGTAAGTGGGAGATTTTCTCTGGCTGGTGCTTGCTTTAAAGCCCTAGCTTAAAAATCCCAGCTCTCAAATGTCGCTCTGTATTCATTTGTTCATTTTAAAATGGAAAAAGTAACAAGCGGGAAATGGGATGCTGAGCGTGCTCAACCCCACCGCTCAGTTCGAGCTTCTCAGAATTACCTCCTAGTAAGAAAAACCGTGGGAAAATAAACCCAGCCTGACTTCAAACTGGAAAACACGAGATAAAAGTGAAGACAAGGGTGTGGATTATGTAAGTCTCAAAAAAAACCCCAAACCCATATATAGATAGAGATACAGAGATATAGATATAGATGTATAAAAATATATATACACACACAGATATATATTTCTCTCCCAATACCTCTGTGTGAAGCCTGGGAATTACAATATTCGTTGCTTCAGCTGCTGCTGGGCTTTTGCCACATGGGAAGGAGGGAGCTCGGTGGTGCTGGACAACCGTGGAGAAAACAGAGTCTTAATGGTTTCATGTTCCCCCTCCCTGGACGAAACGAGGAGCAGGTTTCCAAAGCACGGCGGGTATCTGCCTGTAGACTCAGGAAAGCTGGAAATAATTGAGTTTACAGGGTTGTTTCAGGCACCTTCACACACTCACAAAGACAAACCCAGTGATGATGAAGCTCTGGACCTTGTAAGGTTCCAGCTGCTGTGTTTTCCGGGTTTTGGTGTATCTGAGCCTTTTCTCTTCCATTCCCCAAAAACAAAGCTCTGCTGAGCTGGGCTTGGTGAGGATTTCTGTTTCTCCCAAGCTCTACCTCTCCGCTCGGCTCCCCTCCGGCCCTGGTGTCTCCCCAAAGCAGAGTCAGACACTGCTCCAAAACCTCAATTTTTGACATTATTATCTCCCTGGTTTCCCATGAGGAGCAGCCTCTTTTCTCTCCTCTTGGGGGAATACTCCTGTAAAGCTCTCCCTTTCTCTGCTTTTTGGACCATCTCTGCCCAAAAACGTCAGCTGGGAACACTTGAGCCTGCCTCCTACCACCTTTGGTTAAAAAGACAGGAGGCTTGGGGGTAAATGGGGCGTTTTCGCATCTTCTCTGCAAGGGACTGAAGCGGCCCCTCATGCGGGTATCATCCCAACTGGGTGTGGAGGGGGAAACGCACTTTGCCAAGGAGGCTGCAACCGGTGTTTCGGGAAAAGTCGGACTGTGACTTCTCAGCACGGTCTCCCAGCCCCAGGCCCCCGTGGCGCAGCCATCCAGATGTTTCCCTCAATGAAGTCCCCCCTTGCAGAGTTTCCCAAGTGCGGTGTCAGCTTTCCCTAACAAAATCAGCCTGTGCGTGGTTCCACGTCGCCCACAGCATCCCTTCCCCAGGCCACGGCAGCCCCCAGCCGCCGTGTAGAGGAGGGAAGGTTTCATGCCATACTTTGTTCTGCCAATCCCACATCCCCTCCTCGAGGACCACGGCTTAAGCCTGGCTGGGTGCAAGCTCCTAACACCCCATGGCCTGCCCAGCCCTGAATGCTTCAGTGGAACTGAAATTCATGTTTCGGTGGCCCTCTCGAAGGCTGCAGCACAATTTGGGGGATGAGGGTGAGGTTCATTCAACATTAATAAATCTGCCCCCTGCTTATTTATTTTGCCTTTGCTCCTGCAGCCTCGAAGGCTGGCCAGTCTCGGGGTCAGCAAGACCCTTGTTGCTCTCCCCAGGACTCATCCAAGTCCCCAAATAGCCCTTGGACCCAGGGCAGGGATAAGGCTGAGCAGCCCATCTGGCCTTGACCTGCCCAAATAACCCCAGGCTCAAGCGCAAAAGGAGAGAGCTGATAACCCTGGTGCTGGCATTCCCCAGCACCTACAGGAATTTGGCATTCCAAACCTACAGGACTCGTCTCTTTCATAGGTATTAAATGACTCCAGGTCTTGGAAGCAAAGGGAATCGGACTTGGTAGGTTGGCCAGAGAAAACAGGGGATTTCTTGCAGCTGTTTTGCCGAGCACGGTGCTCCCAAAATGCTCCCCTGCCACAGCTGGAGGGCTGCAGCAGCAGGGGGCATTAGCAGGGATGGATAAATTATGTTTGACTTTCCCTGTAGTTGGAAAAGGAGTTTTCCACAAGGGTAAATAGCCCAAATTTGGGAGAACTGGCCCTCTCTGCATGCAAGACATCTACTAAATTCATGTGTCAAGCCCCATCCCCATGGCCTCCCATGCCAAGGAGCCCAAGGGTCTTTCAGGTGCCCTTCTGTCACTCATCACCCCCCTCCATCCGTGTCACAGCAGATGACCACCTCGAGGCTGGCTACTGCTCTAAGATGTGTGTTGCCTACCATTAGCCGTGGAAATTGTTCCGCTTTGCAGAAATACTCTTCGTTCTGCTTGAGAGAAAAACCCTCCCTAGCCTGGGGCTTCGCTTCAACGTTTCCATCAGGGAGCTTTTCAAGTTTGGAAAGGCATTTCTTTCCACTTAAAAACTACCCTGAGTTTCAAACTGGCTCTTCCTGGCCCCTCAGCATGTGATTTACATGAAAACTTCCAAGTTTAATTTTTTTGTGTGTGTGCTCCCCTAACAAAGCCCTAGCATTTGCTTTGAGTCCAGTCCCTCCCCTTCCCCTTTTCCCTGCAGCCATCTCCCTTCCCAGCCCTACACCAGAGCGGTTTTCCCCACCCAGTCTCTTCCCAGCACAATGGTGCAAAAATACTGATGTTTCCTCCTTCCCAGAGTGTGTCGTCACCAAAGTGTGGCATTCCCAGAAAATGCCACCAGTGCCAGCTCTGATGGGGTCCATCTGCATGGCAAGGCATCTCCGCCTGGGGTGGTTGGGCGGGCTTCAACCATGCTTCATGCCTTCCTTGGATAGGCTTCGGAGAGGCTTCTTTTTCCCCAGTTTTTTTGCAACTTGGGGATGTCCTAGACCAATGGGAATGTTTTTCCACTGAATGGTTCTTAGTGAAGTCTTCTTCACTTTGGGGAATTTGTCCTGTTGCTCTTCGAACTGGTGCAAACCTGCAATTTCAGCTGCTCATGGTGCAACATTGCCTCCTCGCCCTGAGCTCCTCTGTGAACCAGCCTGAGCAAGAGCCTAAAGTAACCTGCTTTGTGCTGCTGGTCTGGGTGGGCTCCCCAAACCTCTGCTGCCGCTTAACATTTCCTGCTGGATTTTCTGACAGACTGAGGTAGCTGGAAGGAAGTTTAACGCACAGCCATTCACAGTCTGTGCTGGAGGGATGGATGTAAAGCAGCAAAGGCTCTGGCTGCACCCGACCACATCTCCTTCCTTGCTTGGCTGTGGCAGCAGTGTTGCTCCTGGATGAGAAAAGGTTCAGTCATTTCAGGATTCACTTCTCTCTCCCTTTTGATATCTAAACTAGTGCCTTCCTCAGAAACAAGAGGGTTTCCTTCTTACCTTTAAAGATGAAATAATGTTGAAGTTAAGAGCATGAGGTACATGAATTGCACTGTACATGTATATACATTATACATGCTCTAGTACTCAAAAAGGCATATAAAAGAAACAAACTAATGAAACCTTTTTAATAACATCGCTGCATTGTAGTTTGCCACACAATCTGCTTTGGTAACCTGCTGTTGATAATATTTGTTTGTTGCTAGTGCATTCATTAAGGAGAATTTCAGAGAGCCTGGAGTGCGTTTCCTTCCAGAGGGCCATGAGCAGTCTTAAGCACAACTCGGGTGACTGCAAATACCCTCCCCCTAAGCCACGTCAGGGGCTGTACAAAAACGGCCCTTGAAGGGGGATGGATTGAAGCTCATATCCACAAGCACTTGCTTCCCCAGTGTGATCCTGCAGGTTGCTCAAAGGAATGAGATTCAAGCTGGAACGGGGTTGCCTGTTTATTAAGATGTCTATTTAATGCACAGGGTGATCTCGATAAACATCATCACCAAGCCTCCAGTGGGACTAAAACTGGGCTCTCTGCCCATGCATGGCCACTTACTCTGCACCCGGCAAATGCCACCTTGTACACTTGGAGACCCTGTTGGCCAAGGGAGCTGCATATCTGCAGTCTCCCACGGCTGCAAGAGGCATCTAAACTGCCTGGAGACAGCAGCCCTGCCCGACACATCTTGCATTGCTGCCCCCCAGGAACTCCCCTTCCCCACACTCTGTCCTTCAAAACAGGCTAAAGAAAACTATTTCAGGTGAACTGAACAGGTTCATGGGGCTTTACACTGTGGTTTCTTCCTGGGAAGGCTTTTTATGACATTGGTTAGCTCCTCTTGGCTGCGTTCTTGCATGCAGCATGGGTCAGCTCTAGTAGCTCCTGGAAATTTGCATTTGGTTTTGGAAATGGAAAACCCTTTCCAAGCGGCTGGACTTTGTGCCCCCACATGCAGTGCTCCATCGCTGCTCAGTTTGATCAGCCACTCTATTTTGTAATTGGTATTGCTGGCAATGCCAGCAAAAGGCAGCCAATGCTCAAAGCTGAAGTCTTCTCAATGGAAGTCTCAAGGTCGAAGGATAGGCCCAGGCATAGGCGTCATCTTCTAAACCTAGCAGGAGCAGTAAGACGATTGACCATCCATCCCCAGTGCTGCCCACTGACGGGAAGAGATTGTTGACCAAGCTCACCTGCAGAATATTATTTATCCCTAATCCACATCCATATCAGCTCAGTCAGTAGTGTCAAAGTCTTAAATTTCTCCAGCTGCTCCGAACTGAACTGGCTTTAAGATGGGAAGAACACCAGGGTTGGTTGATGCATCCCAGGAGCTACATGCTAAATGGAAGGAGAGGTGTGTGTCTTTGCAAGCAGACAAGGCAGAGACAGAAGCATGGACAATTATTTGGTAATAAAAATTGCTGTCTCGCAAATTAATTGTTCTTCTTTGAAGCAGCCAGCAAGCATGTGGCTAAGGAAGAGGTGGCACATTCTTCTAACTGAATTTCCAAAAGGGCTCGCTAAAGTCCAGCAAGGGCTCTTCAAGAAACTAAGCAGCCTCAGGAAGGTCTCACCTAGATAGGTACCATTAGGAGGACAGGAAAAAGATGGGAAGGATAAAGGTTCAGATTTCAGAGTGAAGGATTTGTTCTTAGGCTTGTGCTGATCAATGTATTCAAGCAATCTGCAAAGCAGAGAAAAAACAAAGGTGGCAAATGTTGCTAATGAAAATAAGGGACTCACAATACTAAAGACCATCTTGCTGATGGTCCTTCTACAGAATGACTGCGGGAGGAAATGCAGAGGGAATTCTTTGGAAATGTTTGCTAAACGCTGCTGATGGAGAAAACAATTGCATCTCTGTATGCATTGCTGGACTCTGAGCTGATTTTTCTCATGAAAACATCCTGGGGTCAGGACAGACCTTTGAAAACCTCGGCTCAGGGATCAGCAGCAGTCGGAAAAACAAACTGAATGTCCAGAGGTATCAGCAGGGAGCCTGGGAGGGCACAGCTGTGTCCTCCGACTCCACGCAATGGGGCTCCCCAACCTGAAAAGGAAACAATTTCCAGCAATACGACCTGAACGGCAGCAGGACGCTCAATAAAAGCCAATCATTCACTGTTTTTTAAACACATGGCCTAGGGGCATCAGCTGATGGCAGAAGTTGCGATGTCCGAGGCACAGAGGAGGAGGTAGCTAGCTCATCACGTGCTGGTCCTGAGTGTCTCCTTGACACAGTGCCATAGGTACTAAAACTTACAGTTCTTTTGGGGGCATTCTTGGCACCCTACACTTTACCTGCACCAGTCTGCTGCTGTCAGACCCTTCCTCAAACCCACATTGCCTCACTAACCTGTCCAAAAAACAGCCTTGTAAAATAAAATGAGCAGTTTTCTGCCAGTGTAGCATCTCGATGCAGCACCCCAAAGGCATTCATTCAGGCAGAGCCCGAGGCAGAGCAAGGGCAGGACTGGAGCTGGGAGGGAAGAGCATGGCCAGTTCCTCCCGCAGCAGTAGGCAGCCTCGTGGTGTGGCTGCCCCTTCAAGCTGCAGCTTTGCACAAAGTCCTTGAAACAGGTTTATGATACATATTGCTATTTCACCTTCCCCTCTTGGCCACTTGCTTCAGTCCTCCAACCTGTGGAGCTGATCCTGAATTGTTTGCAGAGACTGAAGGTGAACTTCTCCAAAGACCAAGCCAGCATAACAAGTTGTTGAGGCAGCTAACAGATCAGCAAAAAAGCCAGTGTACTACTCTATCTGACAGTCTATTCTCCAGTAAGACAAAGATGTACAAACACCTAATTGCTTCCTTGTCCTTGTTTGCTTCAAAGCTCCTCTTGTCCCTCCATTTCCATCAAGTTCAATCATCCTGTGAAATTGCAACCTGTCAGCAAGGACAAAAAGATTGCAACGCAGCAGAGAGCTGAGCAAACAGCAGTTACACGAACCACTCAGACAGATCGGGCACGACCCGGTACCTGGCCTCCGTCGTCTGCAAAAAATGACAAGCTCTGCAGACGTGCAGGGCCCAGCTGGCCCCCGCCACGGGTTTCAACCACTTGCGCCACTGGAAGTAGCTCTGGTATCTCTCGGCATCCTCACTCAGCTCCCACAGGTACCGCGCCAGGTCCCCAGCACTGGCAAAGTCATCAACATGGATGAAGGAGTCAGGGGGTAAGAAGCGCTCATAGTTTTCTCGAGGAGGCCCCAGCACGACAGGGACAGTGCCAGAGGACAAGGCGTTCCTCCAGAGCTTCTCGGTGATGTAGTCTTCATGCCGCGAGTTCTCAAAAGCCAGGTAGAAGTTGTACTGGGACACAGTGGGAAGGAGCTTGTCCCAGGGCAGGGGCAAGTGATGCCGCCCATAGACATCCACAGCAATGTGTTTCTTCAGCTCCTGGTAGTACTTCACCCGGTGGGAGCCTGCTCTCCAGTTGCTGACTACCCAGGCCACCAGCTTGGTCTTGGGTGGGATGCTGAGCGGCTGGGGCTGGCCAAGGAGCTGCAGCTCCCCATAAGGGGTGAAGATGTCTGAGTCTCTCCGGTAAGACATGGTCAGGTTGAAGAGGTTGTCCATGGCGCCTAAGTTTGGAGAGTGACTTGGGGACTCCAGGTTGAACCAGATCCAGCGCTGGGATGGGAGTCTGGGGAGCTGGGCCAGCCCCTCCGTGTCTCTGCACACATCCCTGTGATGCATAATCACAGCATCAGCCTTTTGGGACCAGCTGTGGTTTACAGTGAAGTGGCAGTCCGGGGTGCCATAGAGCTCTGAGCAGTTTATGAAGTTGAAGTGGTGCCCAAAGGGCCACTTCCACAGCAGGATGGTCAGCCTGTGCTCAGCCTTTGGTGGGGTACTGGTATTTCCAGCATGGGCTGTTTGTGCAGAGGGATTGGAATCGTAATGCTCTGGCTCAGAAGTTCTGAACTGACGAAGAGAAACAAAGAGACAGGAACTGAATATGAAGCTGAAGAGCAGAAAGGTGAGGAGTTTCTTGCAGGAGATCTTCTTCCCTTCCACAAGCTCCATGAATGGACCTGCAAACACCACAGACAGGACAATGAGTGATGGGCGCACACTGACCCCAGCAGGGAGGTGGCTCTGGGTACACAGTTTGGCAGGGAGGTACGCACAGGGGCTCAGGGGACCGTATGAAGACCTGAAGTACATTTACCTCCAGCCGCCTCTTTGCAGAAAGAAAGGTCGCCTCTGGAGTGCCACACACAAGGATGTGCCGCTCACCCACAGGGCACAGCCGCCCTTCCACAGACCCCAGGCTTCCCTCCATCACCACCCACTGCCTTTCCTTGTCAGCCCCTTCTCCCCCCTCCTCATCTCCCAGAAGAGCCACCAGCCGCCCGTCGCAGGTTGCTCAGGGCACGCGGTGGCCTGCTCCGCCACAGGGAGGCCTGTGGCCTTGGGGACCCGAGAATGGGCAGCAGTGCCACAGGCACCACGGACAGACACGTGCCGTGACAGGTGCCCCGCCCACCAGCTTCTGCTGGAAATCCCGCCCCCTCCCAGCAGCCCTAGGGCCTGGAAGCCACGCCTCTCTTCTGGTCATGTGTTCTGTGGTGATTGGTTGGGCGGCCCT